>NW_014555832.1:0-16740 GCF_001313825.1 Dinoponera quadriceps
GCCATCTATTGCACCTCCGCACGAACTTTTGCACTCACCCAATATATTAAATAAATCGTATTTTATACCAGTCAAAAAAAACCGAACGAACTTATTTGCCAACCCAATAGATTGTAAATCTATCGTAATATCGGCAAGTATGAAAAAGAGTTCGCCTTTTTCTCGGGAAATATCCTATATATTCGCGTCCTAATCGTAAATCTTCTTAAAAAGTTTCGTCATATACCCGAGAGGAGAGCGGTGCGAGACGCAATCCGCCGTTTTCGGGATATCCTATTTCGGGGATTCGTGTAGAGAGCTACGGATAGATCCATTTTCGTGCCCCTTTCCGTGTTCCTTTTTGCGCGTGATGGTCATTTAGCCCGATAGCGCGCGTATCGCGGTATTTGCACACATCGGCTGGGACGAAAACAACACTCGCGAAATTTGCCCCGGTGAAATAGCGCGCTTCTGCTATAATTAATGTGCCGAATGGGAAATAGGAAACACGGAAACAACGTCGCGTCCTGTGATTGATTAATGAACAGTCGCACGTTAATGTATCCGCGTAACCTGTCTTCGAAGAAAGAATCGCAGAGGTAAAATCACAATATGTGACAGGTAATTGAAGAAGATCATACTTATAAGATATATTAGAATCAAAATGTGTTAGAACTCCCTTTCTTTTCTTACGATTACTAAGTTAGACTGAAATAATTGATAGCTCATTTATATATTATTTATATTTGTATAAATTAAACGTAAATCAAATTATATTCACGTTAATTATTTGTATAAAGCACTAACGAGAGAGAAAGAGAGAGGAAAATATGTTAATTCGAAAACGTCGTGAAAACATTTCGTGCTTTTATTTGTGTGACAAACGCGTATCGGATTGATCCTCTATAAATTAACATCGCGTTATTAACACGATGTTCTGCACACAAACCGCGCAAGGTAACATGCGATCAAAACAAATGCTCGTAACGATTAAACAACATTATTTTTTACATTACGTTCGCGATTAATTTCGTGCGGGGATACGCACCGTGTAATTATTTGAACCGTTATTTAAAATACTTAATATTAAATATTAAATACATTAAATATTTAATTTCTATGAACGCGAAGTACACAAAAAACGCACACATACGCGATACAGGTTAACCGATTTTTTATTCTTGCTTTCTTTACGATAACGTCGAAACAACTCTCGGTCTCGAACACGCACCTGCACGATGGACGGAAACAGTGTATCCGAATTACTTTATTTTTAGCCTGGCTGCTTCCTTTGTTTACATCGGCGGTATGGCCTTGTATTTATTATTGAACTCGCGTCGAGTTTACACGCACAATATTGGTTATGCCATATTGATGGCACGAAGCGGCTTGAGATAATTAGAATTTAGTGGCGTGCGTTACAATGCATTCGCATTAGCATGGGAGGCGCGGCCGGCATTATTTCATCGCAATTATCGTCGCCTCGGGCGAAAGCACGTTTCACTGCGAGTCGAAGGAATCGCTTTCTGAATTACGAGGGTTGATTCATGCACATCGGTATACCAAAATATACGTATCGTGTATCCCGATCAAACCCGTTACTACCTTTTGAAAATTAAACTTTCTCCTTCGTTTGGAATTTAATGCGCTGTTTAATTTTCAAAATGATCCGGTTAATAATTCGTCCAATGACGACATTTTCCAGTATGCCTATTTTGTAACCTTCTGATAACAATAATATGTATGTGTATGTGTATGTATGTCGTTACGAGTCACTGCGCACGTACAAAGGGCCGTTTACAATAGTCGTAAAACATATAGTCTCACACAGCAAAATATATCACAAAATATATCTGGAAAATATTGGAATGCCCAAATATCTGATTGCCAAAATATCACGGAAATATCCGAAAGGTGTTGGTAAGATTTTAATGTCAACCACAGTCGTATGCAAATGTTATAGAGATCTCGTTTTCAGAGAAAAAACGTGATATCGAGTAATAAGTGTTTTTAGGTAATTTTTTCATTGTACTAAAAAAATTTTATCATTCTATGTTAACTCTTTCTCTCTCTCTCTCTCTCGGTCTGTCTTGAAATAGCTTGACACTTTATTTCACTCCGATGCATTCTTTTCACTTCATATGTGAAATTTCCCTGTGGACTCCATCTCGTAGTGTCCACTTATCTTCTTAGCCGTAATCCGCGCTGCTCTGAGGAAAAAAATACTTAAAAATCTATTTGTGAAATATAAGGTTTATTTCAAGGGTTGTTTCTCTGTGAAATAAACTTTATATTTTACAAATAAACTTTCAAATCTTTCTTTTCAGTGCTTAACTTCGATGATCGAACGGAAAATGACAAGTCCTACGATGATATGCTGCCTGCATAGCTCATGCTTATAACGTGTCCTTGTAGAAGTCAGTTGATCAAAGGGACTATATGTTTAGTAATGTTTATCAAGTACCATCAAGATTTGGTATTTATTCCTAAAGTTCAGTTTGATGACTTAAATGTACAATTCAAACAACTAAATCCTGGTTCTCGGAACCAGGTATTATAATAAAATATAACCATATATTTACTTTGTCTGATCAAATTATTTTCTAATATTCGCTGGATTTGTGGCCAACATTATTTACCGGCAGTTACCAAGTCCTTCTTTCAATATGGACTTTAACAGATGCTGGCATCCCACGAATCTACCAAATAAGTGCCAAAAGATTAACGATGTCAATGTCAACCGGCGTTAATGGTTACATTAGAACAAGCGCGTGGGACGCAAAAACACGGCGGATATTTCGTACTTCCGCCGCGAAACGGCAGGTTTAACATGTTAAAGGTGATCGATCCGCACTGCAAGATTCTCGTCGTTCGTAACGATGCACAGGATGCATTATCGCGCTGTGCAAATGTTTATGCGCGCGTGTGTGTGTATTCGCGAGGGAATGCATGTTCACATATTTTATCACGCCGGACTTATCGTTCGCCCCGCTGTAACTTCGTTATTTCAACAGGCATCGATTCTAAGTGCATCGACGCGGATCGGCACGAATCGCGGATAATAACGACGCGCTCGCGTTGTCCGCCGTTGTGAGCACTAATTACCGCCGTTTCTGCGCGCGATCGCGCGGTTAACAACAGCGGTAGCAATTAATTCCACGCGATTCGATCGATCTTATCAATTGTCAGGGGTTACGGGGACGAGTATCAGCAGAATTGGCATATGGAATAATTGAATCGGTATCGACGCAAACCGCGTACAAGTCGCGGAGGTCGCGCCCGGGAACGCATCGCACTTCGGCGAGAAATTCGCGAGAAGAATTAATTTCGCGGGGCCGGAGGAGAAGGCAGTTCGTTATCTACGGATGACTTTTATTTCGCAGCGTAATTAATTCAATTAACGAACAAACGCGCCACTATCGACATCGACGGTGCGGTATTCGCGTACTCACTTTTTGTACAATGAGACACAACGTATCGAATTATAATATAAATTAACGATGAAATTGACAATAACGTGTCCGATGATATCGGACGGAATCGTTAATTGTGCTGTCAGCGAGACGCGAAGTGGCGAAAGAAGATAAACCGCGCCCGAGCGGTGCAATTTAGCCGCATCTCCCTTCAGCCGCTCGCTGATAAATAACGCTGCGGCGATAATAACGATAATCCCGCGCTTCTGCGTCATTTATCGCGAATGAAATAATTAGCCCCCGAACCTCCGCGTGGTGACGCGACCGCGATGTATTTCTAAACGGCGCGCGACTGGAAAAATTTATGCGTGCCATCGCGCGCGAGACACGATCCGCTCGAGAACGAAATTTCATTATTCCGTTGCGCGCTTTCGTGGAAAATAAACGCAAACGCGTGGGGAAGAGATGATATTAACGAGAGACGTGACGGGGTGCGCGCACCGCCCGTCGCTCTGTTTATCAACGCGTCTCCGCGCGCAGGAAACAGATTGATTTCGGCCGAACGTTGCGTGCTATCTTTAGGACCGATTACGGTCATTAACTCCGCTAACGAGCGATCATAAACGGTTTCTAGCGTGCTCGGGGAAAAGAGTTATAAATTAAACGTTCCCGGGTGAGAGGGAGAGAGAGAGAGAGAGATGGAGGATAAGCGGATATCTTTGTCGGGGAAAGAGTCGTAATTTACGTTCCGTCTGGCTAGTAGCGAATAGCATCGCTCCAAGAGCCCTGAAAGAGCCGCGTTTAATTTACTTAAGAGTATTTCCGTCTTAACGATCTTCATCTTAGGCAAAACTCGAACTTTTCACTACGGTATATTCTTGTTTCGAGACGCGCTCCGGCGCGAAGAGGGAGAGGAGGGAGGAAAACCGCTACGAAGTTTCGCACTCGCGGGGAATCCGCGAATTCCGGCTTTTTGATCTCCGCCTTGGCGGGTTTAATTGGACGGGCTATAATTAATCCGCCTATGTTACGTAGGAATAAGGGCTGCCGCAATAGCCAGTGGTAAATTGCGGCTTTAGACCTCACGAGGACGGTGCCTTCGCTTCCGTTGTTAGGAGCCGCGCACGAAGATATCCGCCGGGGCGATTACGGTTGAATTACGTGAACGCGCGCAATGAATAATTTGAGCGCGACGAGGGGGTTATTCGCGGCGATTGAAAGTGTTTCGTCGATCGAGTGGGTGACACTTCTTTGAAAGAAATTTCATGCGCGCATCGGAAAGAGCGCCGGTGGCGCCGACCACTTTTTTCAAGTCGGTGGAAATGTCATTGGTTGAATCGATAAAGCATTGCAGTTACGATGATCAGTGGGTGTTAATTAAATTTTAGCAGAGACATTTCCGTTTAGCTCTGCCGTCTCATGCTTCGCTGATCTTGACTGGTGAAAGATTCACTGCAAATCTGCTGTTACGCGCCCCGTCGCAGAAATATACATGATTCGTGAAAATTCATGTGGGAATCCATATGGATTTCTACTTAGGACCAGAGTTTTTGGCGAGATATTACCGATTTTCAGTAGCCATATTTATAACTACGATAATATACTACATTTTAGGGAGCACGTTTTCGCGAATCGCGAATAATTTTGGTATTCCGAGGAATCGTTGATTCGTCCGCGAACACTCTCGGCGAAACGATTCGCGATATCAGAACGATATCAGACATCGCGCGATATCGGCGACAAATATTTTCCCGTCGGTGCAAAAAGGTTTCTTGAAATTTCGTGTTATTCATATCCCGCGAAACGCGTCCCATCGATGGACCAGCAATGGGGGAGAAAAAAACGGTGAGAGACGCGAGCGATGTTTTTAATTAATTAGAAATCCATTTCCGTAGTGTTTTTCCCCTTTCTTTTTTTTTTTACGAGCCCCTGTTGTGATTTTTAAACAACTACGACACGGGAAGTTGCCGTGCCTCATAAAAAATTTATGGCCGTTGAGTGGCGTGCCCAGATCACGAGCTGCGATATCCGCGGTTTATATTAGCCGTAAAGAAACTGTTTCCCCCCCCCCAACTATTATGCCAGTTGTAAAATCGAGATAAAGGTCAGACCCTTGGGCGATTTCGAGAGAGATTGGCGGGGGGACGAGAAGGATTTCGAATGGACTTTCTTAAAAGGCTCCCTGACTGACAATCTTTTGTGTCGAGTGTTTCTCGCCGGTAGCCGCCGTCGGCACGCAGAAGTTGGAGAGATCGAGAGGTTCGTTCCAGTTTATATTCTACTTCGGTTCTCTCGACGAGATGCTACAAAGAAACGTGTGAAATGGTCTCCCCAGCCACGCTCCCTCAGGCTCTCCTCCTTTCACGTCTCATAATCGATGAGACCCATAATATTGCGGGGGAGTCGTCCCCCGGGCGATTGCGACGCGGTGATCGAGAAATCGATTTGTTACCTCGGCCTCGTGAAATATCCGTCTCCCCCCCGTATACACAATCCCCCAACCGGGGCACAGGTGATGCGGAAGAAACCTGTAATCTTGGAAATCATTTTTTATGTTATGTTCACTGCTATTTTGAAGTTTTTTTCAACACCTCCATGTAGAGTTCGCTACTGTGCGGCGGCGGAAAGTGGAAATCGCGCTGCGACGTCCGCACGGTACGTCGTATTGCGCTCGGATAGCGGCGCATCGAGAATAAATCCGTTCCCCAAAATTCGTTCTTTCAAAGTGACGTGCTTCGTTTGTTATTCAAAAAGCGGAAGCACACCGGCCCGCGAGCCGGATCTGGAAAAAAGAAAATACGGAAATAAGAGAATTTTGATAGAAAGCTCAAAAGGAGCGTTTAGCCTTTAAAATGAGTAAAATACTGTATTTGACTCATATTTTCAATAAAATATTTTGATATTGTACAATGATAACTTTAATATCCTCGGAAGATAACAAATAGTTTCCTAGCTTTCATTTGAAAGACATTTAAGAAATTATCACACATACGTACATTTGAAATGATTGTATGCATTAATGCGAAAAACATAAATACTATCTATTTTGTACATGAAAATCTCAAAGTAACGAATTTAACCAAAATTACCATCTTACCGCAATTTTATCATAATTTTGAGTCCAACGGCTAATTTTACATCTCTGTTTGCGACTTGACTAAATCTGTGTTAGCCTCCGGATAATTTCAAACGATAAACACAGTCTGATGTATATCGTGACCGCTCGAGGACAATAGCCGCGTGTGTATACAAAAACATTTGTGTTGGTCTGCCGTCGAGTAGTTTACTCTGTCGGCAGGGAAGGACACGTAGAATGGCACGTAAGTCAGTGTGAAATGTTCTAAGCAACTTTTATAAAATGTCACCATCGTCGATATAAAATCTCCACGAATATCGTTCGTGATAATATTTCAGCTTTTAGCATACGGCTGACACGTAAAATCTTTTGACACTAATTCGTTGAGGACAGAGATAGAGATTTGCGAATGTATATTTACTTCGGAACTTCGGTTCTGTCGCGATGCATAGTGATATCTTGTTAATTGTGCGCGATCGTGATTAGCCGCGATTCTCCGATCGAGTTTCGTTCGAAATATCCGAGAACATTAACGGTGCAATATTATAACAGTGTGACGGTGCAAAAGGACGCAACGACGATCCGACGAGGGGAACCCAAGGAATCGACGACGAGGATCCAACGGCGACAAGGAGGATCCAACAAGGACGCAGCAGCGAGAATGCAAGAGCGAATATGCAACGGTGACTCGTTTGGTGAGTTTGAATTCAAGCCTATTTATAATTAATTTGCGTGATTAATTACTCGCCCGTTTTGCCGGTGTCGTGACGAAATGTCGCGAAAATATAATATCCACCGAAATGATTGCGTGTCTGAGAACGGGGTTAAATTTGACCCTGAGCCTGGCTGAACGCGATCGAATTACTCCGCAGGACTCCGATCGGCCTTCGTGTCAATTCCGGGCCAGGCCGGCAAGGTCGATAACGCGACCATTCAGACGCGATAATCGATTCACTGCATCGTGAATCAATTTTCTGCCCGGTCTCCTTTACACTTCTGTTTATCCACGTTCTTATATCGAATTTAAATCTCTATTGATGTTTTATGCATACTCGCATAATCGCTGCCTTTGCAACTCTTTTTTTTTCATCTTTTTCGAATATCCAAATCATATAAAAATTTCCAAAAAAAACGAACGTCAATAAAAAAAGTAACAAATTACAGATTATAAAGAAGTTTGCCCCTTTATTCGCATATTAATTATATTTACGCATTTTTATACTTATTAAATTATTTAGCATTTAGTTATCGTACATATTCTATTCATAGTTAATCAAATTGCACAATGAGCGCATTGCTCATTGAAGTTGAGAATGAAGATTAAATGCCGACGGGATATCGAATTAATCGACTATTAAATAATTCTGAATCCATTCTCTATTATCTGAAATTGTTTACAGGACCTGAAGTTTTATTAAAGGCAAGTCCTCCTTTAAGCTTCAATGCGGAGAAAACTAAGTGACTACTTGTATAAAATATCGTTACGTCTTGAAATTCTCCATTAGCCTTTCAAATTCAACGTAATTTGTAGGGTTAATGTAGAATCAAAACTTCGACCTCTGGTATACACATGCGCGACTTTACATTAGAACTTCTCTCAACGCGACGTTTAATTGCGGAGGTACTTAACGCTGAAAATCAATTAGCGAGCGATTATCCGCCTTGAAACTTTTATTAAATTCGATTCTCGGAGCCGAACCATGAATATAAAGTCTTTGAAATGTCAAAAGAGGAAATAGTCCTTCATACATATCTGATGATCGGGAGAGAGGACTCGGTCATATTTTCTAACCCTGGCAATTTGACGCTTCAAATTACTTTTCGCCCGAATTGCATCCCGGTCGAGACAGTTGAAAAATAAATATCGACGGTGGGATGAATAAAACATAACGGCGATATTCGCATCAAGGCTTTGCCCGCTCTCGCTGTTACGTACACCTGTTATCGCATTAATCCCCAATGCATTTCGAAAGTTGTATCGGTAAAGTTAAATTTCGCTCGATAATTCATTAAAACTTGGTCGCGCCCTGGCTTTCACGGTTATTTCGCCAACGCGTCGCGGACAGATATAATTATCGTATATCGATATGTAGTCGCACAAAAACGCCACGATCACGTCTTCTTTAATTAATCATTATAAAATTTAACCGGTCGCTCTTTCGTTCCCGGCGATGAAATTCTGTAGAAGCGACGTGTCGAACACTGTTACGCTGACTGAACGTCGACGAGGACGACCGTGGATTACCGAGACGAAGTGGATCTTCCTCGTCAATTTTTATAAGCGGCGAAAGAGCTTTCGCCGTGTTAACGGGGTGATGATCCTTGTATTTAAAAATACTCGCGGATCATCGTCGACGCATCAAATTTTAACGGGAGCCATTTGTCCCCCGACGCATTCGACCACTCGACTGTTTAACGAAGACACGACGAGGTTCGTCTTGGATGGTACGGAGTTATAAACAAAAAAAACTTTAACGACACCTGAGACTCTTTATCGCCCCCGGCGATAACTTTGTGCCGCGACACGTGTAACTGACTTCTGCCTTCGCTTATGAGCCGAAACTTCGAGTCCCACTCTTTCCTCTCTCTTTTTGTCAAAGTTAAATTTGATAGTTCTTTCTTCTGTGTGAAAGACAAAAAGCCACATGGACGACGGTGAGGGTGAATCCAGTTAAGCGCATTTATCGAGTCACGCCGTCCTGGGATTTTCGCGACGACTGGACTCTCTCGTGCGCGACGTCCTCGTCGTACTTGTTTCTCGGGTCACCTTTGATTACGGACTTCGAATCCGGACCGGTCATCTTAACGCTTCGTTACATGCCGTAATTTTGGCCTCGGTCGTTTCCCTCCCTAATCCACCCTATTCCCGCTCTCCCATTATCCCGATTGGCGTTTATTTCGCGTCCCAAGTAGGAAACAACTGCTGACGAAGTAACTGACTTTTATGTACAATTGCGAAAACATAGAAATGCTCTTCGAAATTTCCCTTATTGGAGCAAACGCACACTCGATACGTACAAGCAAAATCTTTGCTTCGGTTAAATGTTTGCTCCACTTGACAGATCGAGAATTCAGTTTTGAAATTTTTTATCGTCTTCGTCAGATATCGGACTATGCTTCAATTCATTTTCGCGCGTACTTTCGCTATAAAGAAATATTTGTGATGATTTTGCGTGACCAATAAGAGGTAAACTTTGCAGGAAAAAGTCAGCATTCTGTCGGTCGAGTTTTCAAGCATCCCCTTAACGTGAAATCTAGATAAGTCAATACTAAACTTAGTACTTAGCCATTCCCCAATGTTAGCCGAATGTATACGATTCCTACATGGAGTTCTGCGACGCTTAGTTACGCGTCGTACGGTCGGAATTCGGGAACCGGAATCGTGAGTTGCACGTTCGCGCTATCTGGAACGCGGACTTTTCGCATCGTAATTCGCTCGTGCTGCGTGCCCCCGTGGCATCGTCGCTTTTACCTCTTTCTCCCCCGCTTCCGCAACCTCGTAATTCAATCTTGCGAGCGACGTTTATTTCCCCGAATGTCTCCTCATTACGTCGCGCAATTTGAGATCGCGATAAATCCCCGTCGAAGACCACGAATTTCGCGCTGAAATTCGCTCTCACGGAAAAAAGACAAGCCATGCTCGCTCCCCGTTTCATACCGATAATTCGTGTTGCATTTAGTTTTCGCATTTTGCGCCTCGCGTGTCGTCGCGAACTGCGTGATCGCGAAACGCGAGATCTCGTTAAATCTGCGTCGTTAAAGTTGCGGCTCGCAACGGCACGCGCGTTCTTTTGAATAAAATCCTTGTCGTTTCATATCCAGCGCTATCTGCACTTTCCGTCCCGTTCCGGAATTAATTCCGAACGTTTTTCAGTGAAATGAGATCGGAGAATTTATCTCCGAATTCATACTTTTAATGCACATTGGCTGCCGGTATATAGCCGGTAATATATTCAACCCATATCAAATAAACATGAGTAAGTATATTCGGTTTCTATTCGATAAACGTTATTTCGACTCGTGGATCTTCGAAAGAGATAAAATTCGTTAAGAAAAAAAATAAAAATAAAAATGTCCTCTTTTCGCACGGCATGGATGCATTTCTTTGTGCCGCTGGATTTGAGCTGAGAAATCAACGTGCTGAAGGACGGTGATTGGGGGAATCTAAGGACACTTGATCCTTCGCAAGACTTTATTCCTTTATCCCTTTTAAGCCATTATTTCGACAATGGAGAGATTTTTAATTTCTTTTTTATGTTAGCTGCAGAATTCATTCTTAACTATAGGGAACGTTAAATGCCACTTCGACAATTGCCTGGATCAAGTCTCCCATAACAGAGGGACATTTGGTATATTTCGATTGTTTTATCAAGATGTAAATTACTCTAAGAATTATTATTTTTTAACTTGATCAATCTGGTTAGATATATTATTAAAATCTATGATATTAGCATAGGAACGTTTTGATTTTTTTTCTTTCATTTGACGAGATGTTCAGCAAAATCCAAAGGTTCCCCTACGCATCACGAAATTTTCCCAAATTGAGACCGAAACAATTTGCTCGGAAGAATTTGCACTTTGAAATCGCTAAGTGACATTGAAATTTTCACAAAATTTGCCGTGTTCTCTTTTGCAGAAGTATAACGCGCGTTGTGTAGAACGCGATACCGAAAATAGCAAGCAACGTTACACGAAAGGCACAATGCATTACTGTGATGCTCCGGGATAAGAAGCCATTTTCCGTCTCGACGGTTTAATGCACCGTGCAATTAATGGTACACACACACGCGGTTTATGAGCAACGACGCGCTATACGTTCCGACACTTCCGCCAAAATTAAAGGTTCCCACCTGAAAAAACGGGAGCCACGTAAATTCAAGAAAAATGCTCGCGTCCCAAATCGTCGCACCGCGCGACGCTTGCAAATGAGAAGGGAAAAATGCGCGCATTTTTCCAGAGCGAGGTGAGAACCCAGCACCAACCGCAATATTAATAGAATTAGACGCGTTACAGCGTCTATATAGTATGCGTAGCGTGTGTGTGTGTATATAACGACGGGATATCGCGCGCGCCAGCGGGATCTAATTTCGCAGCGAGATGAAACAAGGTATTAGAAGCATCTAATCAACGTCTAAGTCGCGCGATAGAAAACGAGAAGCACTCGAGCGCCCGCAATTTCGTGGATTTCACGCTTCGGGCGCGCGCGCGAAATACCGATGAATGTCGGCTTCCCCCCGCCGACTTGAATAAAGAGAGAAATAGAGAGAGAGAGAGAGAGAGAGAACAGAGTTCGCGTTCCTTCTCGTTCCCGTCTTGCAAAATTGCGCGTCTCGCGATCTCCCGGGATCGTCGAGAGCACATCCGCCCATAATCACCTGTCGTTGGTCTCCTCGTCGGTCGCCTGGCTGCGCCCGAACACTCTCATCGCGTCGTCAGCCGGCGACGCTAACATCGCGCCGAGTCGCGTGCCTGTTGGCACGCGAGATCACATGTACTTTGCGTCACTTCCGCGACGCCGGGGTCGATCATAACTAATCGTCCATCATAGGAATAGCGCGGAAATTCCGTCGGGGGTCACTCGGCACTCGGCGAAGGAAAAAGCCCGAGAACGTTCTGAGAATGCCGCCCCCGAGCACAGCGAGATCGCCGCCCTTTATTCATCGATGAGTCACTCTTTCTCTCTCTCTCTCTCTCTCTCTTTCTTTTTATCGTCTTCCACGAAAACAGTCTAGATGAATCGCCACATGCGAGCCGCGTCACGGCCGACGTTCCGTCGTGTTCGGTCGCAATCCTCTTCGCAATCTTGTGATTCGGGACGGTCGCGGACCGGGTCAACCCCCGCTCGGTCCCCCGCGAAAGTTCCTCGGACGGCGTTCCTGCTTCTGTGTTGTATCGATAGGTACTTATGCGCGATGAACTTTTTAATTAATTCGCCTCTTTGTGTCGTCGTCGTCGGAGGCGCCTCGTGGCGAAGGGAAGAAAGGATCTCGGAGGGGCAAACGGGGGAGGTCTCTCGACGATCTCAAGTGAGATCAGTTTTGAAACTTTGAGGAGGATTTTGGCTGATCGTTTCTGCGACTCGTGCCGAGTCTTCGTGCGGTTATCATCGCGATATCGGCCGGCCATTAATGCGCTCATCCATCTATTAATGAGTTACACTGCTGCTCCATCCTCAAAGGGAAGAAAGGAAGCCCGTACAAATCCGCCCCGGTGTGTCCGATCGATTACACACTCGCGGCGGCTCTTTGATCATCTCGGACAATATCGGCTCCCTGTTCCCGAGAAAATCCCGAGATAATTGATTATCTCCCGATTCGTGGTATCGTTCCGTTAATTTCTCGCTTCTTCATTCATCAATCGCGCGTGTCATCTCTTCATTCATCAATTGTCGTCCCGCTGGGAGAAGAGGGAAGTTGTCTACCCCCCTTGAAGAAGCAAACGAGCGAATTATCGATTCTCGTTTCGCTCCGTCCCGTTAATTTCGTTTCCCTGTTTTTATTTCGCCGAACACATTAAAAATGTTTGCAATTATTATTTAATAAGGTTCCGTTCCAGCGTCGACGATGATGAGCCCGTTTGAAATTTTGCACGACCTCATCGACTATTGTTCCCCGCGGGAATTCGCTTTCGGACGTCTGTCGGTAAATCTCGCTGATGATCGTTTCGACCCTCCGCAAATCCGGATGAGACAAAACTATTCGCCGCTAATCCGATGTAGAGTGTAGCTGTGCGCGCACACTCCAGTGCAGTTATCAGCTATTAACCGTCTGGAACTTGACGAGCACTCGGCGATAAATCTCTTGTTGATGACCCGTTAATAAGCTCGATTATGCTTGCCGATGGCTAACTGTGTGTGTGTATGTGTGTGTGGAATACACCGTCGTCCAACGGCGCCGGTTAATCACATCAGGTCTGCTCGGCCGAACTCGCGACAACAATGCTCGCCGACCGCTCATTAATAATAATCACAACGGCGATATCATTTATTATAAATAATTCTCACGACGGCCACTCTCACACATCAACGGTCTCTCGCGTTCTCCTCGCGCGCACCACTCCGAGCGACAATTTTCCGCCGCTCCTGGCGAAAATAACTTTCCCGCGATCCGTTCGAACGAGGGAAAGTTTCAAAACCCCAACGGGTCACTTTGGTCGAGAAAGAAAAATCGCTGAGTCGGCTTCACGGTTAAAACTCCATGGCACACCTTTGCAACCTGCTGCACCACTCTCTCTCCCGCTCTCACGAGGGCGCGCGCGCTCTCGTCCCGGCAAGCGTAAGATCGACACGCGGTTTCGGAGCGCTCGCAGCGCACTGAGTGCGCCCAGAAGAGAGGATCGTCGCGGCGCGTCGCGTCGCGCCGCTGCGGACGGTAGTCTCTCCCGCGAGTGCGACCAGAGTAACTCTGGCAGTAAGTGCCGCCTGCGCACTCGTCGGTCTCTCCTCTTCTCTTCCCCTCTCCCTCTCACTCTTTCTCCTTCTCGTTCTCTCTTTCCGCTATTACTTTCTCCCTCGTTCTCCCCGTTCTCGCTGTTCCTCTCCGATCTTTTCAGCTTTCGCGTGCCTCTTCCATCCCGTGGAAGCGCGACTTGGCTGTCGAAACGAGTCGTCCGCCGTCGTCGCGTCTCACACCGCGCACGCTCGCGCTCGCTTTCCGGCCCGTTCATCCGGCTCGTTGCGAGAGCCATTCATACGCGGCACCGAGAGTTCCCAAACCGGATATCGCGACCGCTTCCAACCTGAAGAATGTAAACAGAAGCTCTATATACGCACCCTCCGCCGGTCGCGAACCCGAGAGGAGCGTATTTCGGCGTTCTCCGCACGGGAGAAACAATTCCGTTGGTGTAACTGAATTTTCCACTGCCCGGGGACTAGACGAAAATTCGGTTGTAAGAACAGAAGGAGCTCCTGCAGGAGTTGTTTCTAGTCAGTCGATTGTTCCTGGTTGTTTCAAACCGAGTTTTGACGCAGGTGCACGAAAAAAATGAATTACAATGAAAACCCCATTTAGTTGACTCAAATAAAATAAACTCAATAAAATAAAATGTGGTTCGGACATGAGCAAATAAATGGTTGTTAAAACTGAACGTTTGATTCAGAGAACCAAATTTTCGTGTATTAGTTAAAGTAAAATAAAATAAAATGAAATTGATTTTAGTACAACTAAAACATTTGTTTGCCCAGATCAAATTTTGTTTGAATCAACTACGCAACGATTAACAACGAGTTAATTACACGTGCTTATAAATACGAGAGGTAGATTTCATCCTATTGCACCATTGCCGATATAAAAAAAATACGTGTTTGTTTTACTTCTAACTACTCTACAAGTGTGCTGAGTTTCAATCAATTTAGCAAGTAACACAAAGATAGATTTACTTTATGCAGTGAATTCTTCTTTCCGTGCGCGTGCGGCTCGTTGGAACCATGGCAGGAATATGTTAATCTGGAAAAAATACGAGGATTAGGTTTTCATTAGACTCTGCGGGAGCTGCAGGGGGAGAGAGAGAAAGAGAGAGAGAGAGAGAGAAATCCATTGTTTCTCGCTGGTGTTTTCGATCGGCCGCCCCAATGGACTCTTCTTCCTATCTCTTCCGACGCGAACGAATCTCATCCGCAATGTGCGGTTTGAAGCTTCGAGCTTTGTTCTTTAATCCCGCACTCTTTCGCGATAGAGAATCCCTTCTATAAAGGTTTTGTTATGTTTTTCAAAGCAAGGAATCCGATGCAATATTTTACGTCCGGTTTCCCATCCGCAGTATCGACAACTCGTCCGAAACTTTCGTGCTCCCTTTGTTGCGTTCCTTGGCAAAAATACGACGCCTTCAAAGGAAAGTAATTCAATATCTCGCGTTCAGTTTGGACTGAGCCCTCCTCGAGCATCCCCTTTCGCCCCATTTTCTCGGACCCCTCTTGTTTCTCTTGGAATATTTATTTTATATTTTCATATCGAATGCGTCGCCGCGCTTTCTCGTTGGCAGGGATAAAGTGTGCCGGTAACGTCGGCGTTCGAGGGTCGGAGTAAAAAAAAAGAGTTTGCGAACCCGTTGAGTCAGGCGTTCCGGTGCCTGTCGATTGCGTACACGCTCCGTCCGAACTTGATTTCGGTGACCTCTGAACCTGACCTTTGCCACTGCCGTGCACCGTGTTTTAACCCTCGGGCTGGCTCGCTCTTGTGCCATATTTCACCCAGAATGCGCCGTTGCGGACCGACTTGTCACTGCGTGTTTCCGTTTATTTATAATAAATTTATTTTTAACACGTTCTTCGGTTATTAATTAGAGAAACCTCTGTACACGGCCATTTTCAATAATTAATAACTCGAAATTTCGCGTGTTGCTTGCAAAATGGCAGAGGACTTTTTCGGAAGGACGACTTTATCTGCTTCCATATTACTTTGGAGGAAGCGGAACTCCGCGATTTTCCGTGACACGAATGGTGAGCGTGTTTTTGTTTTTCATATTTCACCATTCATTTGTGAGCGTTTAATTGCAATATCACGTGCATTGCGCACTAATATCTCACAATCGTCAATATCATCGGAACGTGCAACGTGCTAATGAAAAATTAACTATTTAAGCGGGCGAAATATTGGCAAAAGCGTACGCGGAAACCGCGCCGGCCGTTTCTCCAACGGCCCCGACACGAAAGCGAGGAAAGTGTGTGTCGCGACGATCGGACTCGCGGGCAAGTTTCGCTTGTTTCCGCTTGTGCGAAACGTGACTTGATCGCCCCGTCGCGAAAACGAGTTCCGAAACAGATCTTATTTCGGCGCGTCACCCTTTCAGCGATTGGCCCAATTCCGTTTCTACCTTCCAGTATCCTACGCCCTTCTGTTATTTCTATGTCAGACGACCCGGAGATATATACCGAAAGTGACCCGGTCTATATCTCATCCTCTTAATTCCGATACTTTCTTTCCTCTACTCTATTTCTCCCTGTCTCTCTTCCCTCCCCCTTTCTCCCTCCTTCTCTCTGTCTCTCTCTCTTACTTTTTGTAAGATATACTTTAGATTTCGACTTCGATATCCGCAGCCGCCGCTGCCGCAGGTAATAATCTTGATTTATCCGCTGCAAACGGATCCGCATATAAGCGGAGAATTTAACCAAGACTCTATTTATACAATAACGTAATCCTCCTTCATATACACGTGTACATTCATAGTTTAATTTTAGCGGATAAAGCGGTAACGCAACTGGTTTATAAACCTGCCTTTATTACACGCTTCATCCTCAGTTTTATAGATATATATATATATATATATATATATATA
>NW_014555832.1:17193-148547 GCF_001313825.1 Dinoponera quadriceps
TATATATATATATATATATATATATATTCGTTTATTTTGCGTTTCCACTTCTCTCTATTGCATTTTCACGTTTCGATTGCACCGCTTACGTAATTGCTCGACGTTGCCGCCGTCGCGCCTTTGCGTTTCGGTTCTCGAGAATCAGAAAGTTTTTTTTGCGGTTCCTCTCTCGGTGTGTATGTACGTACTTTTGTGTGTGTGTGTGCTGCTCGGAGGACTCTCGTTCTGCTAAAATAAATTCATCCAGCCGTTCTTTCCTTTCTCTCTCTCTCTTTTTTCCGTTCGTCAGAGTGATGGACAATCTCTTTGAGGGCAACGGGGAACGATTACGTTCACATCGCGCCGCTAACCGCGGATTTATCCGCGCGTAAATCAAAATAAAGTCCGAGCATCGAGGATGGAGCGTCGCGATCTCCACGGTTAATTCCGGCTGATTTATCGCGACGTATCCTTTGAGTGATCGCGATAAACCTCGTTGTGGATCGCACGATAAGCCGCCACCCGCCGCCGCTGTCGGATTTCGGGATACCGTATTTATCGCAGATTGTTTCGCAACGACGAGTAAGAGTGGAAAATACGCGGGTGTTGGGGGAGTCGTGGGATGATGTACGAGCGCCGACTAATATCCTCGAGCATCGATCGGGTCCTTTGCGTTCGAAATTAACCGTGTCGTAATATCGATTGCAACGACGAAGTTCGGAATTACGGCGGCGAGAGAGAGAGAAAGAAAGAGAGGGAGAGGGTTGCGATGTAATGCAGTCACTTGCGGTTAGATATCGGATGCAGTGTCGATAAAGACAGAACGCTCTTCGATTGTTCAACTTCGCTCTCGTCGTAAAAGTATAATTAACATTTAACAGAAGTGTCACTATCGGTGCATGCATGCCACACATACACACACACACACACACACACACACATACTTGTGGGGTGCAATAAAAGAAAGAAAAACGAAATCACCGAGATAACGTTTAGGATTTAGTGAGTCACTCTCCCTCGAGAAAACCCGGTTCAATTTTCTGGCTCCTCGGTCAACAAGCAGCCACCTTACGCGATGGCGGCAGACAAATTCTGCTTGAACGTTGGCGAAAATTTGTATTAATAACACTGATTCAACGAATTTTGTGCCATAAATTGTATTTCTTTTTCTAATTTTCGTCTTTTAGCTATTTACGTTTGTGTATTGAAACAAAAAATAATAATAAAAAAATATATTTTGTTACTGTCTTAAAATATAGAGTGTATTTTAACTTTTAATTTTAATAAATTAATAGAGTATAAGGTACGAAAATATAACGGGGCATATTTTTTATTGTATTTCATAAAAATGAGAGATTATAATCGGCAAAGCGTGCAATAGATGAATAATCGGTTCGATGCGATAAAATTAAATTTGGCTAAAAGAATCGAACCGATCTTTCTGACTGATCCGATACAAGTACGAAAGAGAAAAAAGTAATTTCTTTATTCCGCGTAATTCGTCCGACGATTGTTATCTCCGCAAGCCGCGCGGAGTCCTTCCTCTCCTTTCGCTCGGGGGAGAGAAAGAACATAGTTACACCGGCGATTCTGTGCCGTTCTCGGTGACATTAATTACGCTGAGAAAGCGCGGACAGAGAAGGGATTACGAACGAATTCTCGTGACTGGGAGCATTGTTGTATTGTTCAATAGACTAGATTAATTGCGTCGCCGACCGATCGGCATTTGGCGATAGGCGTTAGTTTTCTGGGCTCAGAAGCCGGATATTAAGGCGAAATTACACGAAGCTCGTAATTGATGATCGCTTTGGTTGAAGCGTTCAACGCCTCCAAACGGAAACGAGTTTCTTACACTGAGAAAAAAGCGGTAGAATCAACGAACTGACTATTGTATCACAATTTTGAGAAAAAATGACGTCAAAGTAGTTACTTTAATCGTAATCAACCATAGCTCGGTCGCCGTATTTTATCCCGGGTATATTACGTTTCGGAACGACTTCACGGGGCGAACCATACGGCTACTGTCAGGTATCAGGATGCCTAATTAATCAGGCCGTCGTCCGAGCTGAAGCATTGTCACCGCCGCAGCAAAGCGGCGACGCGGTTGCGGCGCGCGGTTGCGACGCACGCCAGAGGTTATTATTAAAAGCAGTCGCAGGTGCTGCCGCGTTTGTCAGCCGCTGAGCGTAAATCGCAAGGAAGTTGCAGCAAGAGCCGCCGCCAGCTGCGTGTTTCGCACTAAATGATTCATCCGAGGCGACAGTCAGGGGAAAGGGAGGGGGCAATAACCGTCGAAGTGCGCCTCGACGTCGCGATGCGCCGCGCTTCCGCGTTCAATTGACGTTGCGTGATGTAGGGGAAAAGGGGATGTGAGACGACGATCTCGCAGTTTGCCGATTTTTCCCCCACCTTCGTAACGACGTGAAAATTAATCATCTATTTTTCTCTCTGAATATCTAAAGTCTTACTTATCGTCTTCACGAGCTGACAATTTTGAAATAAATTAGAATTTAATTTCAATTATTTGAGAAAGTGTCAGTCTTTCGTCATGTCGCCTCTCCTCGTGTAGGATAAGATGACGAGAGTTAGCAATAAATTTTCTCAAGCATAGAAAAAAAATACTTAAAAATGGAATCAGATCGACCGGTTGGTCGACGGACTCTGTCTTCCAATCGGCGGCTTTTGCCCTCCCCCCGTTGTATCGACATTGGATTTCCATTTACGAGGGACGCGACGGGAGTCTCGAAAAATTTCCGCCGAATTACAAAGGTCTCCGGCGAGCCGCTTCACGATTTTATCGTCCGGGATTCCCCTCCCGCCCCACGCGAGGGTCCGTTCCCTCGGAAAGCACATTCTCGTATAAGCGACTTCGTTCCTTTGTGATTTTATCGCGCGCAAATGGGGGAACCACAATTCGATTGCGCCTCTCTCGTACACATTGATATTTTTGCCAAAAGCCGGGGTCATCGGCAAACGCGAGGGAGGGAGGGAGGGAGGACCTTCCGTCCTCTCTGTGCTATAATTCGGGACTTCGTGTTACGCGAAATTGCAAAATTGCGGGCGACGCGAGATGGGCGCAGCTGATTTTACACATCGTGGTATCGCGCGCAATTGTGCGCTTGCGAGCGTCATCTGCGTGTCATCCATGGCGTCGTGGCGCTTATGAGATATGAACTAGATGAGCGGGCGTTTATGAAAATGGCTGTGGGGTGTGAGTGGGTTAATAGCGAGAGCTATTACGTTGCAACATACGTTACCGTTTATTTTCGGTGATAACTCGCGAATGTAACGCGTTAAATATCTGTTTGGTCGGCGGGCGAAGTTTTCCAATTATCGAGTGTTTGCCGTGTTTATTTCACCTAATTAAAATTGAATCAAATCGATCGCGGAGCGACGTTGTTTAACAGCGCACAGCTGTCACAGCGGGGGTGTGATTTCACGTTGGAAAATATCCCATTCCGATAAATGCGGACGTTTCATCTCCGCGATGAAATTTCGTAGACGCGTGAGACGCAAGTGAAGTTCCGAATGGAAAATACCGAGGAAACACTGAAGAGCAATTGCGCGAAAGAATCAGAGGGTAAGTGGGAGAGCGCGATAATTATTCTGCTCTCGTTGTTGCCAACGTCCGAGTTATCGGTGCTGGTAAGTCACGCGGATAATCCCGCGAGAAATATCCTGCAGACGATCGGCGAAAATACCGAAGGTTGTTGCGACTAATTCTCGGGATCATTAATACTCGCCGGAATTCAAAAACGCGCAAGAGTAGTTCGGGAGGAGAGGAAGAAATATAACCCCGCGATATCTCTCGGATATGCGCTCCGTTGCGGCGTCGAAACGAAAGAATAAGCGACGGCGATAATTTACAGTGCGCGTTGGACGTTTTCCGTCGGTCCGGCTTCCGCAATCACGTACAATACGTTGGTTGGGAAAACTGAACCGCCCGAACCTCGCCGGCTTTATAATGGATTGCGGACGGCGGCTCTCGGTAGATAACCGATTCGCGAATGCTCGTCTATAAATATGTCGCATCTAGCACAAATCATTGGCCTCGTGAAAGGGAAAACGCGGAATTTGTGATTGTAATAACACGAGGAAAGGTGAAATTATATAACGGCAAATAAAAACTTGCTAATGTAACGCTTAAGGGGATGTTCTGGTTTGAATAATCGTGAATAATTTTTCGGGAATTTTTTGTAGGGAAACGAGAAAACCAAATAACGTCAAACTTTGTTTTTTAACATTATTTTAAGAATACATTTAAATTTTCTAAGAATACCTTTCCAATTTTCTAATATATTTTAATTTTCTAACAAAAATTCTTTTTTTTATGTTATCCTGGTTACTAGAAGCGCGCAAAAAACATATATATACGGTATAAATGGATCTAGCGCGCAAAAAACATATATATACGGTATAAATGGATCTATCTGAAACGCAGAAACTAAACATTTTCTTATTCAGTAGAAGTATGGCTGAATTAGACCAATATTTCTTTCCATTCTGGCTAAAATGATAGTATTTTTATCAAAAAATAATAATTTTTCCTACAAATTCTGTTAGTATTTTATTAAGAGAAAAAGGAATTTATAAATATATAATATTTATTCTCTGTTCGACAGAGTTCGGTATTTTACGGTCGAGAAACGTTGGTATCGACTTTCCATATCTATGTAAGTTATGAACTTCGTCTACTGTGTGCGAGGTAAATGGGTGGAGCTGAAGTGGCAGTTCCTGTTAGCTCGCGCATTTTTCTTGCTTGTTAGTGTAAAGTTAGAATGTTGGAAAGAAAAGTTCGGAGGATTCCTTCCATGTAATAAAAAAATACTTACGATTGAAGATAACATGTAAGGATATATAATAAATATACAAAATAATGTAATTTCAGTGTTTTTATTTCACTTCTAGAAAAATTTCTGATCATGAATACGTGGGTTTTGGGATCTACTTTCTCGAAGGATCACTTCTCTTAAAAGCTATTTGCAAGACGATATGTAATAATTTTGAAAGGAATTACAACGCATTCGTAGTTTCAATTTGGACTCTCTCTAGTAGCTCGACTCGCCGCGATCGAATTCTCGAATCGGTCCCGTGGTGCGAAATCCATTTAGCATTTCGATCGGAGAATTACAGTTAACGCGACAGGCACGGGCGCGAAACTCAGCTGCGAGGCGCTCGGAGAATTCCGAGCAAAACGCGCGTCGACATCAGGACAACACACAGCCGGGGTTTCCGCGGGGAGAACTATAGGCTCGGCACTCTTCGCCCGCCGGAGCGGCGAACGTGTCGGCGTCTCTTCCATGGGCTGCTCGGGGCAAGGATTTTCAAGCATTTCTGGCTTGGAATCCCGTCGCCCCGTCTGCATCGCCAGCTCAATCGAATTCTTGGGGGCCGACGGGAGCTCGCGGAATTGTATTTTCTCGCTCGGGATGAAATACCGTGGAGTAAATCGGGGAATCCGACGGCGACGGCGGCGGCGTAACTTCGAAAAGGATTATGTAACAATATGAAAGGATAAGAGCCCGGGGCTTCTTATTGGTTCGATCGCGCATTTAACGCAAACGCGCGCGTCGGCTGAATTTTTTCGCGCTCTTATGTGGGGTGTTTCAACCTGTCCCCAGAGCGCGACAACCCTCGTCGGAGTCGTCCACCGCGCCTATATCTTCTATCGCGGTCGTTTTCGATTCTTACGCGTCACCGCATGCATCCCCCCACGTGTAAACGATGCACGTGGCCGATCGCGCACGTAGGCGGACATTTGCATAGACATCGTTCACTCAGAGGCGTCAATCAATCGACTTTATGAGACGCGCGTACTAAAACGGTGCCCGGGCGCGATAAGACCGAGTCGAAACGATTCTAAGCGGCGGGGGCCTCGTGCTTCTTTTTCTCTTCCTTTCTTCTTCGCACGATGGAAAAATGAGTGAGAGAGAGAGAGAGAGAGAGAGAGAGAGAGAGAGAGAAAGAGAGATATTTTGTGAAGAGTTCTCTTCAATCTACCAAAGCCGAGGTTCTCCGTTCACGTTGCTCTTTGAATGACTGATTTAAATATGCACTCATCCGCGTAGTTCTCCGGTTCCGTAAGCCCCGTTTATTTTTTCCGCGTTTTACGGTTCTTTTTCGCGCACGCTCGCTCTATCTTTCCCCCCTCTCTCTCTCTCTTCCTTTGTCTTATTTTTTCTCCTTAAGAATCGGCCAAGAATAAACGAGCGAGCGATTTTAGTAACCGGGTCAAGCTGAGTGAGAAGATGAAGAATGACCTGTCGCCGAGGGCGGATGCGGAGTATTACTTTAACGACAATTGGCGATGTGTGTGGCGCGTCCTTTAAAGCAACATAAGACGTGATAACGAACGTCACGCGACGCGATCACCGGCCCATCTGGAGGGAAATAATTTCTAATTCGCTCAACCGACCTCTCATTTGCATCACGCGATCGCGTTACGTATTCTTCGTTCGACAGTGTCCTCACCACCGTTCGCGATTTCGCCACGAAACGCCGGTAATTCGCTTTGTTTCTTACTTCTCTTTCGCCTCGTCATTCAAGTTATATTATTCAGCAGTTAGAAGTGAAACAAAAACGAGCGTTATTTATAATCGGGTATTTGCGTACAACGCATAAAGAAACAATTCGATTACCCCCTAAAGATCTAGCGCACGTAATAATGAACATTAATTTTAAGCCTTCCCCAAATTTCGTCTGTTGGCAAAATAATGGTTTCCGTCGATATAATATTATCAAATATTCTCTCATTTTTATATACTTTAAACGTCCAATGTACATAATCATATACATTCGAAAAATCGTACTTCTCGACGGCTAGTTTTATTTGGATGGAAAAATTTTCCTCAGGAATGACCTTTACGACGACCTTATAAATTACAACATTTTACACCAATGAGGTCGATGTGAGCCTTAAAGGGTTGAAGGGTAATCGAAGCACGTAAGAGTTCGCACTTGAACGCGACTTAACGCGAAAGACAGAAAGATCGAACGTTGTCGTGAGAATGATGTAGCGCTAATCGAAAATTTGCATGGCGAACGTGGCGTAGGTTTCAATGAAGCGAAAGGCAATCCGTGGTGAAATGAAGCTCGTTAAAGCGTTCGTGGTCGCGTTAATTACATTTTGCCGAACACGGCGTGCGAAATCAACGCGTTCGCGCGCGGACGTGTCCCCGTTCACTTGTCGAATGCAAAATTCCGAAAATCGCAGCCACGTGGCACACTTCAGAGGTGCGCCTTTGACAGTTCGTCCGCCCAACGGAATCGCACCACCTGGCAATTTTTTGGGGTAAGCTCGTGTTCACCGCGAGAAAGGCGCGCGGCGATATTTATTTCGGTGCCGCTCGATTGATTGATACGCTCGTCGCTTTGATGTTTTTCGTGCGACGATTAAATTGAATTTTACACGGGAAATTGAACGCGTTTGTCGCACAAAATCATTCGGAAATCCGCGAGCGACTTTATTACGGTGGGATTTAGTTTCAGAGTCTGAATTGAAATATTTTATTGTCGGCAAATAAAAGGTTTGACCAAAAAAGAGAGAAAGAGAGAGAGAGAGAGAGAGAGAGAGAGAGAGATAATAGAATAGAATAGAACTTGCCTTATTATTCTTTAGAACTCTGTGTTGTTCAATCAATTGTTGACAACAATTTTTTGCAAAGGAAACATAAATTTGCTCATAATTTTTCAAAGTAGCTTATTGTTTGTTCTGTTAAATACATTGTAGTCTATAATTACAATCTAAAAGCAATCATTGCGTAATTGATCTGCCAATATGCTATACATTAATTTCCGTCATATATCGATTATTCGTGCGTTATGTCTAACATTTATTAGCATTATGTTATTACAGTAGTTTTGAACGATATGAATACATTTATAATCATATACGAGTATAATCAAATAAGAACTTCTGATACCAACATATTCCGGCGATATTCGCGGAAATAGTGATAATAATGAGAATCTAATCACAATGAGATGAGGATGACAATTAATTAATCATCAATATTTCGTAATAAAAGATAAGAATTGAAAATTTGAAAGATAATAAAGCGAGTTTTTAACTTTTTTAAAAAACGAGAGATATATATTCGACGTTATTTGATAAATGAGAAGCATAAAAATTCCGCGACTTCACCACCTGACCTTTTTTCCCCTTATTTCTAATTCAACGTTGAAATTCCAACGTTTTCCGGCGTTTACCATCGCGTTATTTCCGCGGCGATCCGTTTCCGCTCGCATTCATCGCGATGAGAATCACGCCGCTTTAACGGCGTTGGTAGTTACGTAAAATCCCACGTAAAAAATTTCCCTCGCACTCGCGCTCGTCGTTTCCGGTCTCTCTTAATACGGAAGTCCCCCTCTCTCTCTCTCTCTCGAGAATTCAGAGCGCGAGATAAATGGCCGCTTTCCAAACGACGCGCGAATCTACGCTGTTCTGCCGCCGTCTCCGCTGCGGCGGTGGGAGGGAGAGAGACGTCGTACAAAGACATTAAATTTCATGAATCACCGTGTAACACGGGGGGCTTCGTGATGGTCCCCGGGGATGGCGCGGCTCACCGCTGAATTGGATCCTCACGCTCAATGACATCTCTCCGAAGGCAATTGTCATGAGCCTGGCAATAAGACCGCAACACGCCATCGTTCGATGGTCCTCCCGTAGCGTGTGAAATTCGAAAACACGCGAGTCCCACGATTACATACTTCGCCATCGTACGCTTCCCGGCCCTGAGCCGAAAATCCCCCTGATCCCTCCGATAGAAAATCGATTCAAATCCGATCGAAGAATCCGCGATTCGGTGGAAACGCGCTTAACGAGACCCATTCGATTTTTTTTCTCCTAATTCTCCGATAAAACCCTTCGGATTTTCACAACCTTGAGACGGCCTGTATATGTTTGAAATGAAACGTTTTTGCGTTTTTATAATATTTCAAGTGAGAAACCGCATTGATGCGTGGCTATCATTCGCGTAAATTCTTATTAGCTCTGACGTCGGACGAAATGAAAGAAAACGTTAGAAAAATGATGCCGTAAGAGTTTAAAGTGACGAGCTTTTCATCCGATCGTTACTCTTCTCGTTCTCATCTCGAATCTCAGATCTCGGCCGTCAGGGTGGATGCGGATGGTCGTAGTTTTCAAGCGAACCAGCCGGAGAATGCCGATAGCCGATGTGCACAGCGCGATGTAGTTTCGCTTTTGTTGCCGCAATCTAGCCGCTTGGCTCGCTTAAAAGGCGATTGCGCCGTACATATGAAAAGGGAGCGGTTGTGTGGTATATGTTAGGGGAAAAGTTAAGAGGCTTTTCGCGGTTGTTCCCGTGTAGACGGCGACTTATTTCCCATAGGATAATGCCGCAGCACGAGCGAGATAGAGATTTTTCACGCTCGTCTGTCACGCGGCTTGCGGGTCCTCAGTCGATGACAAACTTTGTAATTCAAGTCACCGCCGTCGCTGTGAATATACACACGCGGAACCGAAAACTCGGGCCGATAGCGAGCGATGAAGAAGCACCGATCCTTCGCGTCGCGCGAATGGCTCGATAAGAGTACCCTGATTTTTCTTCTCTCGGGAGAGGATTCGGCTAGGGAATCGAGGAAATAAGTTCGTACCCAAAAGTGGGCCAGAGGAACGAGCGGAGTCGATGAAAACGCGCTATCGGGCTGTCTCCGGTCGAACGTATTCTCGATTGTCTCGGAGCTCGTGGGTTGTCGTCAGTCGGGATTTTGGAATTTTTTCACGAAATCTAAGCACGAAACGCGAAGAACGTTTAAAAGAGAGGAAACACAAAAGCTTTTAATCGCGATTCAATTCACCGGAAAATTTTGCTCTTACGTCTGTAAGGGAACTTTGCGTCCCCGCGACGTCCGAAAATTTGGGACGATAAGCAATTAGATTTTCCAAAGGCAGCGACACTGTACGCGAGAAATCGCACATAAAACAGTATTTCAGTGACCGCGTGTCGTAGCACATAACCCAGGCGGAAGTTCGACTTTGCGCGGCACAAGGGCGGAGAACGGGAACTCGAAAACGGCGCGCGAGCAAAGTTGCATCTAATTTCCGCGCGCAATAAATTGCAAATGTTTTTCCAGTCGCGGACTTTGGCGATCGATCTCGCTGCTTCGTGCCGCGTTAATACCGAGTGTCTGACCGCGTTATCGTGAAACGGCGAACATTCCGAAACTACCGCTTTCGTAATTAAGCTCGTCGTTGAATCTCCTCGCCGGCATGAGAGGACTCGCTTGGTCGCTCCGAACTCTTCGAGTGCACACGTTGCCGGAATAGCTCGCGAGATGCATCCTGTTTATTTATTATGCCTCCGGGAGAGACACCCTGTGTACATGATTGCGCACGTACAGTCGCACAAGTCGTACTTACGAACTGTGTCTCCATGATTCATCGACTCGGTCAGCCAAAGCGGAGCCGGCTGCCAGACATTCGGGTGCCAACGGCGAGATCCATAAGTGCCAGCCTTCCCCGCTCTCGTTTCAGCCGCGAGGGGTCTCAAACAGCCGTAAGGAAACTATAAAACGCTACTGGAAAAAAGGAGGCGTGGCGACGACGTTTAATTCCGCGAGCGTGCTGATAAATTTATACCTGCGATAATAAAAAAAATAGGATAACAAGATCGGAAGGTTATTCGTGCTGTCATTACCGTTGCAAGCTACTTTTTTTTTCGAGCAACAGAAGCAGCAACGATGCTGCATATTATATTTTTCGGGTAACGATAACGGGTGGAAAAGAAAAACGTATCATGTAGAAGATATTTGTCGCAATGTTTACGTGCGGTGAAAGGAGCTGCCAAATGCCAGGGAAGTAGCATCAAAACCAAAGTAGAGAGATTTGCATAAGGTCTAAAATGTTTGAAATATTCATTCTATAAAGTAACATTGTGAAGTAAATTATTTACCTTTAGTTTGTTGCTTTGATTTTCACAGGAAAATATCTCAATAAAAACTTCGAGCACAACAAAAAGTCAAACGACACTGACAGCACAACAGAACGCGTTTGCAAACAAAAAGTGCCACTTCAGCTTCAATTACTGTACACAATATATAGACGTTTATGTTTTGTCCGACAGAGTTCAATACTTTACAGAGACAGTGATTCGTAGAAAAATGAGGTCACCAGAAATTGATGAAAAAAAAAAATACCTTTACAAAAATACTTCATCGTTTTTAGCCTGCGAAAACTGTTAGTGAAACTGAATAGTGAAAAGGTGCATTTAGTTCAGCGAATATGACCCCGTTTTTAAATTAGAAAGGGGCACTTTTCCGTAATATAACGAGTAGTCACAGTGGATCGCGTACGAATATACCCGAATGATATTAACATACTATTGAGTATTTTTTACTAGTAAACACGTGCGATGCTATGAAAATTCAAAGTGTGTAAACGTACATTCAGCTACGAAATACTTGTTTAGCTCTCACAAACACTCACATTGCACATTTTGAAACAGCGCGTGTGAATGCACGAATTGAATAGAAGAGGGAAGTATTAACATGCTGTAACTCATCAGAGTTCGAAAACGAGTATTGAAGACGGGTGATCTCCTAAAAAATCTCCTCACGTATATTCATTATATTCCTTCGTTTAATAGACTTTGCGTGCCTGAGAGTACAAGAAATCGGTATAAAAACGAATCAGAGACGAGCCATACGGTGGAGTGAAATATTCTTGTAAGGGAACGTACACAACGGGAACGTGAATTAACTCTTTCTTCCTCTAAAGAGTAACTTTCCTTCCGACTCTGAAATGAAAACAGGCGTGTCTGCTGCATCTGCCATTCCTCTTGAGAGTATCAGAAATTTCGTGAATTAGAAAAAAAATTAATACCAATGATGAGATTCGTCGTAATTCATATTTACGTCAGTCGGTATAAGCGAGCATCCCGTGGCATGAATCCGCCGTTCTCAAAAACGCTCGTCGTCTCTCGAATCTTTCCGGAGAAATACTCGGCCAGCTAAAAAATTATGTGAGATTCGCGATGGATGCTTCTTTCGTGGCGACGTACGCTTCGGCGAATACCGATCGCATCCCGATGTTTTTTCTCCCCTCCGGTGAAGCTTCGCATTTTTCCACTCGGTCAGTTCGCATTTATCTGGAGCGAGATCCACATTCTTTAGACGCAGGATTCTCATGCGCGTCATACGTCTCGTCCATTCTCGTTCGATTCTTCTAAAGATGACACTGCACACACGAAAATACCTCTCTCTCTCTCTCTCTTTCTTTTCCTTTCTTGATTCTAAGACCGCGATAAACGACGTTATCGATGCGCGTAGTAACCGTAAGCCGTAAAAAATTTTACGCGATAATTTTCAGTAACAAAGCTCTGATTAAAACGAAGCTCAGCATGGTTCGACACATCGACTCGATATCTCTTTCGTTTCTTCCAGGTCGTTTCCTGTAAACGATATTTTTCAGAGTTTCATTTCGATACGTATCTGATCCCGCAAAATTCTCTTCGCACATTCATTTCTCTTTGGACAGATAAGCCTTTCTTGTCTTTTCAAGGGATACGGTAACGCGGTTTCCGCTCGGTCAGTTCGCGAACGACGTTCCTCGCTCGTCTTTCAGGAGTAACATCTGCACATACATCCCACGTATATACGCATTCGCACGACTGAGATTTTTGTCTGAGGCAAGAATACGACCGACCTTTTTTCTCTCTCTTTTCGCAACCGTATGAAAGCAGGATGCATCAAAGGAGTAGTTATTACGTGGGGAAACACGTTATGTCTCATTTTATCGTCAAAAATATATAAAAATGCAAAGCTCGACCGGCCGGCTTGTATACATTTAAATTACGAATTTGCATCTTGCTCCTATCCAACGTAACGCACATAGTTTTACATATTCATGCGTGCCGGTAGATTATACGTGCCATTACACACGTACATGTATTTACGCGTCCCAAGACGATGGGACGATGTTTTATAATATTTTTTTAAGTTATTAAATATCCACTGGTAGATCTTTCTCTCTCTCTCTCTCTCTCTTTGTGGCACAAATTAATTCGCTATTGTGCATGAAATTTCGCGGAGAGACCGGTAAAACGGGAGAAATACGGTTCCTCTTGCGTTACCCGCAAATCGTTTTCGAGAATATCGAAAGATTCAGCAGATATTCTTCCGGTTTGATTCTTCCCACTAGAGGGAGGAAGGAGAGGGAACGGGGG
This sequence comes from Dinoponera quadriceps, assembly GCF_001313825.1. Taxonomy (NCBI): domain Eukaryota; kingdom Metazoa; phylum Arthropoda; class Insecta; order Hymenoptera; family Formicidae; genus Dinoponera; species Dinoponera quadriceps. The sequence continues at coordinate 30,357 of NW_014555832.1, forward strand.
CGATAGGTGTCGGGCATCGAAATGAAATTTTTTGTGCCTGCCACGGGCCTATACGTTCCACCATGGATGCGGGCGAGGGACGATAACGGGGAGATATTAAGCCATATTTTATTCTGATCAGGGTATATTATGGCTATCAATGTCGTGCCATCTGCAGTTACGCAGAACGACGGGCTCGGCACGACCTCAGCCGCGAGAATACGTGCGCATCCGCGCGAAATCGAAGCGACCGTCGTCGTCGCGTTTCGCCTCCATCTGAGGCTCAAACTGCACGCCCGTCGACGAGGCAGAAGTGATCCTGGAACTATTCAAGGATAAAATTCTCCGTTCGCTCTGAAGATAAATCGTGCTTTCTCACGGATAATCTTCATGAGCGTTTTATCAAAATTAATCTTGAAAGAATACCGAGGAAAAAGAGAGAAAGAAACATGTTTTCGCAAAGAAATGTATAAGTAAGATATCGATTTATTCTTCTCTTCTCGCGAGGAAAGATTAATATTCGCGCGTAATGCGATTAAAAATTTGTCGTACGTGATTCGAGAATTGCTTTATTTCCGGTCTCCTCATCCGAATCTCCAGCAACATGGGAAAATTAATGCACGATGCTGACATCGGTAAACACGACGAGAAAAACTCACAAGAAGGGTGGGTGGGTCAGGAATTTGTTTGCCCAAGTCGGTGGGAAACTCGGTGAACTAGCTTTGGCCTTTATCCATATCCAGAAAGCGAACAATGGACGCCCGGGGATAAAAGCTGGCATAATAGCGCGCTGCTGTTTTCCAATAAAGTGGTATCAATTACGTCTCGATAGCGTAACCAGCAATGTAACCTCTTTTTCGGTGTCAAGGCTCCCTACAAAGGAGAAGCATAATGCGGATTTCGGGACGCTTACGGGATTAATTAATCCCCTCTTGACTTCTTCGGTCACTCTACAATAGTCAGACTCGACGTACCGTTCATTTTACCTCGACTTTAATCTCACAAAACTCTCCATCTTCAATCTCCAAATAAAACTTTCAAAACGACCGAATTTGAAACTACAAATCTTTCACTCCTTTCCCTTCTTCTCTTGCTTAAGCCTTTGCGGTCGACATCGCGTTTCGTTTTCCCAGATGATTCTATAAATTACACAATTCTTTTACACATCAATAATATACTTAAGCAGATTGTAAGGCTCAATGTCATATTTTCAGTCGTATTTTTACGTATCAAGAGAATTTGTAGGGTTGAGAGGTTGCTTCCCTAAGGGAGTGCCCCGGAGGGATTCCAATTCAAAATAGCATGGTAAAGGTCAAATGAACCCTCCCCTCCCCCATATTGTAGCATGTCGTTTGAAAGGGCATGAAAAAAACTTTTGGCGCAAATCAAAACTCCTGAACGGGTCAACTGTATCAATCTCCGGGTTACGCCAAAAAATTTCATTTTTTGTTCCCTTTCAAATGATATACCACAATATGGAGGAGTTCCGTTTGAAATTTTTGAGTTGGTGTCCTCCGTGGGGCACTCCCTTGGGGAGGCAACTCCCCGACTTTCTTAAAAAAATCGCCCCTTCAAATGATCGAATACGTATTTCGCGGTTTTTTTATCCTTTTGAATCGTTTACGAAATATAGGGGATGAGGACAGAATTTATAGACACCCTGTATATTACTATAAACGTGTTACGGGAATCAGTTACGGGAATATAAGAGCAAGCGCAAATTACACGACCCTGTCGCGAAGTATTATAATTCAATTCGTACCGATTAGCCGGGAAATGACGAGCCGAAGGCAATTTGCGCGCCGTAAAAAAAGAATTAATATTCCCAATGTTATTTCCGCGAAACAGAATTATTAATTGTTAAAAATGGCATAGAGGCTTTTTAAACTAATAACTCAAATTTTTGCGCGCATTATTTAAAAAATGATGAAGGACCTTTTTGCTCAAATTGACTTGAGACCACAAATGTATGACGGATGAGATACTTAGCGACAGACATCCTGTATAAATGACGCGACTGCATCGCTCGATATCACTCACATCACGCTCGCCGGATTACGCGCGTTACAGTAGCAGTAAGATTCAACGATTTTATCATTGGCCATCGAGCCCGCCCTTCCGTATTTCGCGAGTCGAACAATTTATTTATGCGCGCTCGTCCGCATAAAAGATCGATATGTCACGTGGAGCGGGGCGAGAAGCAGATGCAGTATTGAAACTGACCGTCGCGCGAGCACAGCGACTGATGCGTCTCGGGGGTGTCGTGCTCTTTCAACCCCTCGCGAGATCGATTGATCTCGGTGTTCCGGCGATGCTGCGCCAATATTGGAATCGAGTTCGCGCGAGTTCTTCGTCCCGGTTTCTTCGGCCTTTCGCCGGTGGCTCCGAGTCTCGGAATCGTAACGAGGATAACTCGAGCCGTTCGCTGGATAACGCGATATTCCACAAGTAGTAACCGAAGGAATCGCGCCGTCGCGACGGTCGAGAGCCGTCGGAGCCATCGGAATCCGATACGGCTTTTTCAATATCGTCGCTGTTCGCGCGAGAATCCGAGAAGTCCGATTCCGTTCATTAATCCCGTCCGTTAAATATCTCACCGCAGCCACCCTCTCCTCGTTCGACGACTCCATTCCGGCAATAACGAACTAAATACGAGCGCTCGGAAACGCTTGTTTCGACCACTCGAGTCAGCCCTGAATTGCGCCGAGCCGTGTTCTAATTACTCTCGCCTGGACGAGACTTTTCACCGGCTTGCTGTCTGCTTAGATTAAAGGAAGGGAAAAAATTTGAGCAACGTTCCGACCAAGTGGGGAAATTCTCGCTTTCTCCTCGTCGTCCTCGAGCGCCTGCTCTCGGCGATATTGCTCTTGCAACGGTTATCGCCTCCTCGCTAATAATGGTGCCAATAACGCTTCGTCAATCAGAGACGAGGTTTTGCCGTCGTGGGGTTGACAGTGCCTTCTAATTAGTGACGAGATACAGGAAACGGCGTCCCGACGTCGCTTCTTTCTAATTTTCTTCATTAAGAAAAACGCAAAGTCGACGTCTGTCAAGAAGAGCCGAATTTATGCTAATATAAAACAAAAGTGGGGGGTCGTGTCCGCGTTCTTGAAACGCTTCTATCTCGTCGAACTCTGCGGGCGAAAAAATTAATTACTATCCCGCGAACGCTCATGATCGTTAATTACGCACGGAAATTATTTTCGCCGCGCGATTCCGCTTACTCGAACGAGCGCGTTTCAACAAAGTTTCATAAAAACCGCGAGAAAAACTCGATTTTGAGTGATGAGAGAGAGAGAGAGAGAGAGAGAGAGAGAAAGAGAGAGAAATCCCAATGTAATTTCAATGCGAGCGGTTTGCGAAACGGTGAGAAATTTTGCAACGGGCGAGCGTGTTTTACAGTCTCGCTGAAGGTGAACTTGCAAAATGACGTTGCAAAATAACGTTGCCCGCCGCTCGTCACGTTAAATGCCGACGTTTATCAGGAAACGTTGATTACGTGTTTACGCTGCGAATTTAAGCTCTCTCTCTCTCTCTCTCTCTTTCTCTCTTCCACATACACACGAGCGGTTTATCATTCTACACCGGGAAATTTCCCGATAGCGGAACCCCAATCGCCGGGCTTGATGGAAAAACGAAATACCGGGGGGACACGACGACGCGACACGAGAATATTCCGAATAACTCGAGCATTATCAGAAACCGATCAGGGTTAAATCGAGCGAGTCATTCGACGAGCGGGCAATCGATTAGTATGCCCGCGCGAGTTTTATCGCGAATTCTCCCGTTCGGGCGGTTCAGGCTCCCGCGAGCCTAGTGGATTCGATTGGCCTAAGACGTCCTGAGGAGTCGTGATATTTTTTTTCACGGAAAGGGGGACATGAGGACGATTCGGCGTCGGCAGCACGGTGCTTATCTCGCGGTGTTCGCGCGATCGCGAGAGAAATAAACAGGTTCGTGAATCGCGAAATTGCAGGAACGCGGCTTCGCCGAGCGGCCTTCGTCGAATGCGGCGCGGCCTCGTTTAAAATTCCGCGCTTACGACGGAATTCACAAACGGGGGGAGTTAAAGCGAGGAACGGCAAAGAACAGCGCTAAATGCGGGGATAATTCATGTCGCGTTTAACACAGCCTCGCTTTCGTCATGCCATAGGCGGCGGAATGTGTTTCGCGCGCGCTCACGTCGAAAGGATGCGTCGATCGTTCGATGATTAGTTGGCTGAAATTGTCGGGTGGAGAGAAGAGAGACGGGGAAATCTCCGTTGCGATTTAATCGCGAAGGACGACGATGTAAATCGCGTTCCCGCCAATTAACAGTCCTAGATAGTGCTCGGGTATCGTAAACGAGATCGGGACGCGCGAGACGAACTATCTGATCGAATTACCATTTTCGCTTGTTGCGAATCATCCGCGAGACTCTTTCGCAGCACGGCGAGTGCTGGCTCGTTCGCCGTTATTAATTAGCTTTAATCGAGATTTACCGCCGCAATTAATATAGCCGCGGCGTCACGTACGTGCGGATCTGATTGTCCGTAAATTAAATTTCACAATCGGCGCAATTTGATCGCTTCGTCGTCCCGCTTGTTTATTTCATTAGCGAATTAAATTAAACACGATACCCTCCCCCTCCTCTCTCTCTCTCTTTCTCCCCCCCCCCGTCGCCCATCTTTCCCTCCTCCATTCGTAAAAATTCCCCCTCTCTCTCTATCGCAGAGCCCTATTGCAAAGGGCCGTTCGACGTAATCGCGCGATACATCGCAGCGATATTTGCGTCGAGCGAAATGTCGGGGGCGGGTTAATTCGCAAGGAAGTTACGGCGTGCACGGCCACGAGTGTCTTATTTGCATCCTCCCTTCGCGGTATTTATCGCACCTCGCACGTCACGATAGCGTGCCCGCTTGTGCTGGCCGGGCGCGGTTAGATTATTCCGGCCTGGATTTTAGGCACGTCGGCGCCACGTGGCGCGCAACTTTTTCCCCTGGCCAGTGGAATAGACCCGCTTAAGGCCGGCCCCGGCAATTAAAGCGAGATTACCAGGCGCCGACGCGCATTCCGCCGGCAAAACAGGCGACGCGAGCCGGCTCCGCAATCAATTTGTGTTTGTTTACCGCACGCTACAGCTGCGAAAGTAATTTACAGAGCACTTCAAAAGAGCGCCTCGTGCGGCCGATCTCAATAACAATTTCTACCGTTACACGATCGAACGGTCGATTTTCCAGAAGGTAAGAGAGAGAGACCATTTCTGACCATTCTGATGGTCGCAATTTTCTAACTTCGTCGCCCGATTCCTATCGCGCGCTCTTTAATTTTATTCAATTTCTCTACTTTATCATTTGCCAATCTTTCTGTACCAATTGGATCTTGAGGATTCGCTTTTCCCGAGGCGAAGTAAATCCCGCCCCGCTCTTCTTACCACTTCTTCCGTAGTTCTGCGGTGTTCGCCATGGTCGGTCGTCGTGTAATTTTCTTTCACCTCTTGCGGCTCGAAGAAACCGAGAGCGACCATAGGTCTCCCTTGTGCTCCGCACAGGTTAGTATAAATATCCCGCGTATCGGATCGTGTACAATACCACATGATTCTTCGGTGTGGAGCTGCGAGCTTGGGTTCGCACACACACACACACACACACACACACCATTTGTATCGACTCTCACATCGCGTAACCCGAAAGTAACACTCGGACGGACATCGGTCGAGCAGGGTGCTCGGAATAGCTAGCACGAAACTGTAGTTAAATTTGCGAAGTTGAATGTGAACCGCTAACTCACTCCGATTAGATTAGCCGAGCACGCGCGCGAGCGTGCACGCGATTTAATTTGTTTTCCAATTCGCAATTCGACGGCCGGGAATTAGCCGACGCCCGACGTTGCACGCCGCGCGAAGAATAAATTCGACGCAGTAGTCTTCGCGCGGTCCTCGACGTTAAACGTTAGCCGGCGAACGACATTTTCAACACACATCGTCCGCTGATGCTCTTGAAACTCACCGAACCAATTCGGGAAAGTTGGACAGATGAGAGAAATTTGACAAAATTCGAAATTGTACACACGGAAAAATACACTGCTGTGTCGCAGGAAGATTAAACGTAAAACGAGCGTTTCGCTCTTATTTACGTCCGATAAACTAAACGATGAGGGATTACGTTTCCTCGACCATCTTCGAGACAGGGTGTGTTTAATTTGCAGTTAGAATTCAGCTGTATGATATAAAATTCCCCAACTTGGAGGGAGATTCGCGCGCGCGTATGTACATCCACTCGGCCGCGGAGTCCCGCTTTCCTCAGACGCGGCTTGTTGATTCTGGACCAAGTTCAGTTGTTTGACGAGCAGTTTCTCGCTCCCTCAGAGGAGGGCGAAACTACAAACTTACGTACACCGCGTACGAGGCGTGTTACTGCATCTCTTGGCGAAAGACTCTCCTGATAACTTTCTTTTGAACGTTTCACACGGAAGAGGGAACGCGCGATGGCGCACGTAAAAGCGACGAAAGCGAAGTGCACTCTCGCGCGCACATTTTCGTCGCTCAAGTTTCAGCGTGTTGGATGGATCGTGTTCTATCGGCTGTTCGCGTTACATTCTCCGCTGCTACCGAGGCTGTTATCGAAATTGGAATTCTATTATCGAGACACAGCCGGATTGCGACGATAACCCCCGCTTTACTCGCCGAAAGTTTTTAATACTCCTGTTCACGCGCGCTCATCCCCGGTCGCAATCTGTCGTTCCATTAGGTCTTAACGAATATTTCATCATGGTCTCTCGGAACCTATTTCGCTTCCATGACGAACAATAAAATCGCGACCAATCTCTTTCTCGTGAATTTCACGTTAAACATTTCATTGTCTCCGTGCCTCTCTCGATCGAGTGAATGCGACGCGCTACCCCTCGTTACGGGATAGATAGGACGCGCTGAGGATTTTTGTTTTTTCCAATTTTCGAGATTCCCGTAATTCAGCGGTATTTGAAAACGGATATTACACCGAATCGTCGAGAGGAACGAATCTCTCGTCGCGAATTTACCCCGCCGACGCGGCTCGAAATATCGACAGCGTCGTGGGTGTAACGTTCCGCCGGTGATTATTCCGAAAATGGAACGTTTTTTTTATTTTTGATACTTCACGCGTGCTTAACCTTTCCCGAAAATCAGCGCGATGTTTTGACACACAAAGACCTGCGGTCTGTAAGACCGATTTTTCAATCATGAAGAAATCGGATATATTAAAAGTTCTTTTTGCATGAACATTCGTCTCAGCCGGTTAAAGTTGACGATATATAGAGGAGGATAAGGAATTCGTGGTATTTTACGGCCCTTACAGGTACAATGGCTTTTAATATATCTCGTTTCCTACTTAACAAACCCTTCGTGCCAACCTGGTATCACACCGCTCCAGAATGATTCCCTTAAGCCCTCACTCGATGTCGAGTGTTTCTCGAAGCGAGTGCTTTATTCCAGTACTTTTTTCGAATATAACGCCACGCTCTTGCAGTTTTTTCCGTGTGAAAAGTGTTTCGTGCGATGCCGCCGCGTCGATGTCCGGACTTCGGGACAGCGTCCGCTGGGTTGTGTCCGCTGGGGGACCAGCGTCCACTTCCGGAAACTGTTCTGTCGACGGGCAGGTCCGTTGACGCACGCGACGGATCGTCCTCGAGATACCGCCGTGGCATAATATGTCTCACTTCTCATCGCTCTAATTTAATTTCAGCGAGTGTATAACACCTTTCTGCAACGGCGTCGCATTATCTCGGCGGAATATCTCGCTCTCGCGCTTGCAAGTAATCATGTTAAATGATGGTTAACGCGCGCGTAGAATCGCGTATCAGCGCGTGGAATCAGTATTGTGTACCGATGTACGTGTCAAATATGGCGCAAAATCCACGAGGATTATAGCGATCATTGCGCCCCCCCCTCTTTCCCCGCCCGCGAAGTATCGGGGTCGCCTGGAAATTTCCGGTAATTTGTTACGTCGCGGAGTATCGGACTTTATGCCAATTAAACTTGAGATCTCTTAAAGTGGGAACAACGATGGTGCTGGTCTTACAAATAGAGCGCGGAGACGTGTAGCGCGCTAATCGATTTCACGTTGACGCACCTATCTTCCTCCCTCCCCTCCATTGTTGTATCCTTTATTGTTTCGGAAATCTCGATATCGCGCGCATGCCTCGAGAGGAATTTTGCAGACGAAATTCTGCTACGTTGCGTGCCGATGTCGAGATTTCCGGGACATTAAGGGGGTTGCAAAGCTCAGTGACGTATTTTCGCGTAAACCTAAAGAAATATATTGATTGGTCGGTCGGTCAATTTCCTCAAAGATTATGTCTTACCGCTTGCGTTTTTCTACGTGCCGCTAGCTTAATTTGCAACGCGGTTTCAGCGCGGTTTTGTGCGCGAGCATGACGCAAGAACGCACGTCTCAAGTTCCCACCCTTCCCCCCTTGTTTCCCTCTCGTGTTCGACAATATCAGAAGCGAACGTCCCCCTTTATAGTGTGTGGGTTCGCGTGTATCTGCGCACCGCTTCGCCTCAAGAAATTAGTTTCCCGATCGTGTTTATTAGTCATGTCCCGCGTAACTCGCCCGCGGAGGGTAAAAAGTATCGCGAGCGATTTCCTCGGGGAAGTGAGCTCGCTGTTTCCGACAATTATCGTAAAATTGGCTTATTTCGCGCGCGCACTACAAAAGCGAGATAAACATTTTAATGCAACGTATTAGCGCGTGGGCAGCACGACTTTGAAAACTTCAAAGGCTTATATAAAATTGTATAAAATATCATATATAATTTAACGAGGAGAATAATCACTCTCGGTGAATGTTTGGATGAAAAAATGTATTATCCAATATTCTCTTATAATGCGCAAATTTAGCGTAATGTAATTGTTGAACAGTCCCTAAAATATATATATATATATATATTTATTTGATCCAAGTATAATTTATTTAATTGAAATAAAAATTTGCCAAGAAGTATTAGAATAATCATTCACTTGAATCTAGCACTCTTTTCTGCGTGGAATTGACGATAAAAATATCGGCTCCCTTTACGGAGATGACGGATTTTGCGTAAGAATTCTAGGGCTTCCAAAGTCTGATACGCGGGGAGGATGACGCGCGGAAATCGCAGCGAAGTTCACGAAAATTTAAATTTAGAAAAGTTCAAGGGGAGTACGGGGTGGTTGCCAAATTGTGGCGAATGCGCGCGGATTCATCTGGAATGCGGCGAATACGGCGATAATAACTATGTCGTCGTCGTCGTTCGCTCGGTTTCTGCATAAATGCGATGCGCGCTATATTTATCGCGCGAATGCGGATTTATGCCGCAGCGGCCGAGGCGACCTCCGGTTTGCGGTACATTTTTCCTGCGTCGTGCTTGTTAGTCTGGCGGAAGAATGGAGCCGAAATCTGGGCGGCGGCCAATGAGCGAAAATAAATCGGCAGTCGACTGTGGACAAGGCGAAAAAAATAAATCGCGACGTTCGCCAATTTTACGCGCCGGGAATGTTCGTCAATCTGCGTGCGGCCTCGGGCGAGACTCAAGAAAAATAATCGCGACATTGGGCGGGAAATTTTTACCGCGTTTTATAGACGACAGAAGACCGAATCGATTTCGCAGGAAATTCCCTCAATAGACTCGTGTTCGATTTCTTCTCTTTTATTTGACTGTCGGATACACGTCAGAATTTCTCTCGAATCAAAGGACGATAGGTAAATTGGGCCGATTTTGATCTCCGTGGATACGATATGCCTTTTTTGCAATTTTCGGTCATTGCGCACTGCATCTCTCGTCGTTTCGATGAACAGGGAAGATGGCGAGCCCGTTAATACTTCGAACTGCATTCGCATTCAATTAGCGCGCGAGGAAAGCGGCGCAAACCTGCACACCCATAATGATTTCAGTAAAGAAACTCGTCGTGTATCGACTATTAAAGCGGCCGGCATCCCTCCGGGATCACCCTCGGAGTTTGCGCCCTCAAAGTTCGCGGTGTTTCTCCCGTGATAAGTTCTCCGCATTGTGCACTTTAGGATTCCGAGAACGCATTCACGGAGCTAATCATTTTTCTCGCTACCTCGGTTATTTATTTCTTCCTGTCGTTTTTTGCAACGTAGCGACGCAGCGTTGCTTCTGGCGTCTCGAATAAATTGAAAGAAAAAAGTGCTGCGCATTCAATATCACTTGAATGTAGTACGGTGAAGGAAAAATGTGCTATATTCAAGTAACGTTTACTTAATCGTCTAACTTAATAAGATAATTATTTCAATACTCCTCAGCAAATATTTACTTGAATGTAGCGCTTTTTTCTTTCAATGTAAATTCAAGATGCCGAACGCAACGCGTCGCTGCGTTGCGAAAAGAAGAAAATGGTAGAGGACTTTTTCGTTCACATTGATCTAAACTACAAAGTATATGACGTATATTCTATTTTAGCAACGAACACACATCGTATAGATATCGGAAAGGCAGGTGCAATAAATTTCTAGAGTTTCTCAGGTCGCGCGGCTCGTTCCCGAGGGTTTCGCTCTGCAACGGACGGTGCCGGTTAATCTTCCCACGGTGGTCACGAACTAAGCTCGACAAATGTGAAGCTCATCGCCAAGAGTTCCCTTCCTCCCCCGTATCTGGGAGAACGCTGGCTCCTTCGGAGCAATCTTGCGCGCGTGATATCGATTAACCTTCATCCTGCTGTCCGATAATCAGTCCTCCACATCCGACAGGATTGACGCACTACGAGAACTACGATCGTCTCAGCGACGACGATCTCGACGGTGGTCGGAGAAAACATGCAGATGAAATGGTCGTCGCGAGACACGCGTGCGGTCGCGCACATGACGTTCATAAAAATAAGATAAATAAGAGATCGTCCTTCGAAAAAGCAAAAGTTCCGGTCGCGAAAGCGCGGGGAAGTGCTTTCTTCCGTTCGACGCGGAAGCGTCCGACGGGGAAAAAACGAACGGGCTATCCGTTATACCGGACTGTAATTAATCTTCTTGGTGCATCGACGTTTATGTAAAGATAAAAAAGAGGAAAAAAGAAAGGAGCGAGTGAAATCCCGCAATTACGAGCGCGGAAACCGGTTATTCCGCGATTTACCCCTGTTTTCCGCGCCGGCGGTCACACTTTGCAACCGCGAAAAGTTACTCCTCCACCGCACGGCGGCCACGTTCCATTAACTCCGCGGGAACGCAAATCTTCCGTGTAAATTAGTTTACCAGAAGTTTATCGCCTCTCTTTCGGCGTCTCAAGATTGACCGCCGATCTGAGCCGGGATAGAAAAGAAGTTTGAACTCCCTCTCGCGAAAAGTCGGTGAAAGTCAACTTGTTACTACAGGCACAGAAATTAATTGAATACAAATCCTTTTCTGTAGACTATTTACACTATATATTAACAAGAGTTGCGTAAATTAATATTCTTTTAACTAAGTTAAGTTAAAAGTTGCTCGCTATAAATTAAATAAGTTACGTCGAAAGAGTTACATAAATAAAATGCTAACTTAATTAATTGTAAGTTAAAATGAAATCGGCCTTGTTAAAGTTAAAAGTTGAAAAGTTACAAATAAAGTTATGCGAAAGATAATTATGCAAAGTTGCATATATTTCTTTTCATAATTAATCTTTCAATTTGGACTGAATTGATTTGAAATCATGGAAAGGCATTCTTATTTATGAAGATGTATTTCTTTATAATTCATACAATAGTAATCGCGATTATACAGGGTGTTTGACAATAACATAATACTCATGTGCAGATATGAACTAATTAGACGCTCGGGAAAAATTCAAATTGGTCGAATTTCCGGCCATTATATGCCGGTCCGTCGTTTCGCGAAGCGGAGAGCACCGAGACCGGGAAAGGCTGGGAAATTAAATTCTTTTCATGCTCCTTCCTCTATTTTCTTTTTCGCGCATTTACAAACCGCAATTAACACAGCTCTCCTATCTTGCACTTTGGCTCGCTCTCGTGATTCTGCTCCGCGTTTTCAATCGCACCCTAACGAGATTCCACGACGGATCAGCCACGGAGTGCGCCGGCTTTGCGGCAGTCTCGGCTCCGGACTGTCTGACCCGTATTCTTGAGAAAGCGTCGTCCGAAACAGGAAGCGTCGGGTCAAAAGTTACTCGACATACTTACGATGAGGTCGACAAGCTGGCCTCGGCTAGTTAGAAACTTAAAGCGCTGAACCGGTAGGTGAAATCGCAGTTTCCGTTAACCCCTTGACATACAAATTAAATGGAACTTAATGCGACCAAAAAATACTATTTAATTTCGTTCAACTGAACAGTTACGTGAAAGCTGAGAAAGAGTACATTTTATTTTGAAATTTGGATTTTTATTAATCAGATTGATGTTAACAAAGAACATCTAAATAACATTAAAAAATAATAATTTAATAGTTCTGTACAGTATGGAATATTTCGAAACATTTTCGAACATGTAAAGGAACTAAACATTTTTTGCACTGCCACGTTGTTTCACTTCTTATGTTGTTTTTTACACACACGCGGCATCTCTTTGTAGGTAATTTCTCATCGTCACTTTCATATAATGCATCCGACTTATACATGTTACAGGGATTATTTATAATCTTTACTAAACTCAAATATTGGCTAGTATAACATTCACTGTGCGAGACTCCTGCTAAACTGAATGTTACTTGGAGTGTGCTCCTTCTTATATGTTTGATGCTTTTTTGTTCTTGGGCCATCTTGAACGTTATAAACAAACGAGAATCGACGCGAGTGAAGCAACTATGTAATCTAATTGTAAACTGCACGGCGTCCGCCGAAAAAAGCGCTTGACGAGTCAGACTCGTCATTGTATGTCAAGGGGTTAATCCGGATTCAATCCGGCGGATTGAACATTCAACATCGACATCCGCGTGTCAAGGCGTCCTCGAGGCTCGCTTTCCGGTGGATTCAGAAGCCTTACGTACCACACGTGCTTCGCCGGAAGTTAATCGCGCACGACGCGTAGCGCGCCGAATGCGGCGCATCTAATTACCGACTCGAATTAGTTGGTGCGCAACTAATTAGTGCGACTAATCAGCCGGCGCATCGCGTCACGTCTGTGTTTCAGCGGGACGTGAGGTCAACCATGGTTCGACGTGGTAGATGGCTGTGACACAATTCGCGGACAAATTTTATATATATTTATATAAATGTAAAATTGAGAAATTTTAATTTAGATAATGTATAGATCTTAAAAGCGTCCGTTCACGGCCAAAATTGGCCATTTTTAGGCCCCCTCCTTTCGTTTCCTGATTCGGATTCAGCGAGCAAAAATCTACGGGAAATGATACACTTTAAATGACCACGTTTAATCGTCGACCTGTATAATCGCGAGTAAAATTTACATCATTATTTACAAAATTTACATCATTTCCCGATTTGCTTTTGATCTCAACAATCCGACACGAAGGTTCGCGAATCATTTCATTGCTCATCTTTTCCGCGCGCGGGATCCTTCACCTCGTGGAAACGATTTTGCGCGGCAATCGAGGTCTCAAAGTCCCTAACCCGAGGTTTAAAGGCCGACTTTCGCCTTTATATCCGTTTCATTTCACTTCCATTGCAACTCGTCCATTGTGCTTTCTTCATCTTTCCGAACATCCCCGAACATTCGGAACTCGTTCGTCGTCGAGGAGCGGACAGACCACTGATTCCTGGGAACCTTTATTTCACGCGGCAACATTAAGAGATATTTCGCGTTTATACCACGCGATACGACTCTCCCACGCAAATGTATGCGCCTGTATGAAAGTTTCCTCGCGATAAGCACCATCCTTCAGGCACGTGTTATCCCCGTGGGTGCCGTCGGGACGATAACTCCGCGGGCCGCTTCAGAGCGAACGATCGACCGAGAGGAACTACGATTGATGGATGATGCCGCGTTCGACCTCGCGGACCTTTGTCGCGATAAGAAGTCTCAGAATCTGTGTCTGATTTTCTTTCGTGTTTCTTTTTTCTCTGTTCTCTTCTTCTAGCGTGTCGTCAAGGTATGCCGGAGAATCGAGCGCGTAAGAGAGAGATCTAACCTCCGTGACTTGCCGTTATCACGGCTCGTGAACAACTGAAAATCTGTGTCTCTCTCTTCTCTTCGTTAATCCGGTTTATTAGGGTTGTTAACCCACAACGGTGCGGGTGCGGGCGACACGCTCGGGTAAATAATGGCGGTAGATGTATTTCCTGAGCGACTATTTGAGCAGTACTAGGCTAGGTAATTAAATCGCTCTGCTAAAATGCACTCGATGTACTTTCTACATTAGCGTATTATATATCATTATTATGCATTATTATTATTATTATTAAATTCGTATTATATATTATTATATATTATATATTATTATTAAATTCTGACCGCTCTTCTTTTCATCTCGATATCGTGACATCGTATATCGTATATATTTTAGTTTGATATTCGAAAGCATTTGCGCGGATACTTAAAAACTAATTTAAACTCTCGCGAAATACATCGAATTTCACGTACGATAAATTTCGCCTCGACCGGAGTCGAGATAGTTCCAGCACAAATCCGCAGATGAAAGCTCCCCGGTGCGCAACATGTCGCTTTGAAGCCGTATCAGTCCACGGATTGTCGGGGCAATTAAATATCACCGCGAGCTGAAAGCTTTTTCACTCGAGTAACTCGTCCTCGCGGAAGCAGCTTTTAACCCTGTGAAAGACAGCATACTGCGTAATATCACTCATTTTCGCCATCTCATTTCCTCGAAGTGGTTTGCATCAATACGTCTGTGTGTATGTGCGTGTGTGTGTGTGTATAGCCAATCACAAGCAGTTGCAACACTTTTTCTCTATAAACTTCGGAACGTATCTCGCGTCCAATAAGGGATTTTGTTTTTTAACAATTCTCGGGAAATACATTTTCTTATTGGACGCGAGATGCGTTGCGAGACTCATCGAGAAAAAAGTGTTGCAAACTACATCCCGTGACTGATCGTATGCGCGTAGCGAAAGGAAAATTAACGAGATAAATATGCCACTTGGCTCCGATCGACGTTCAGTGCGTCGGTTCTTTGAATCGGCGTCACCGTCAAAAATCCCTGTCAAAGGGTCGATCGTAAACATCGAACTTTGATACCAAGAACAGAAGGAATATATTGTATTGTTGCAGCAGGTGCGTCCAACCTACGCCATCATTCCTTTGACGTAGGGCGTTAAAATTCAGAAGCACCGAAGACCCTTTTCGTATAGCGAAATATGATTCCACCGGCCGGTCGGTAGGCCGGTCGATCGGTCGGGGTCGGTCAATCAATTTTTCGCAGGTAACTTCGTCTTCTCTTTTTGATACGTTGATGATGACAGCGGTCGCCGCGCCAACGTTGGTTAATGGATTTATTCGCGTGCCAATGATGTGTCGAGCGTTTATACACGCAACCCGCATAGGAAATTTTTTGGTATTTAATTGGGACCCCGATTTCCCAAAAGAATTCTGGTTAGAAGTTGAATGTTTCAAACATATGATTCCAAGTGAGAAACAGATCCTATTTGGACATTCGCAGTGTTTTTTTGAAAATTTTTCCCGATTTTCATTTTATATTACAATTGAACGAAATATACGAGACATTTTAATTTACTTTACACGTACAGGCGAGCGCTATTAACCTTCTGCTAGCAACATGTAATTTAATACCTGGGAAAATTTCGATACGAGAAGCGGGCCCGATGAAGACAATGGATGAAGTCGTAAGAATTTTAAATTCTCATATTCATATACATCGCACACACACACACATACACACACACACATAGCGACTTGCTTGCTCGATGCCGAGAATGGTCTCGAAAACTTGGCGGACTCGTTAAGAAACTAGGTTGATCGGGGATTCGGCGGCGTAGCTCGGTGTGTCGTGCGTGTTTATCCGTCGGGATTTTTGCCGAGCTTTCGCCGTCGTTGTAACCGGCCGAATTGGTTGAAGCCCAATTTCACGGGACACTGGCAATTCGACGTCATGACGTTTACTGTCAACCGCAGCGGCCACGAGCGCAGTTGTTTGAGGAAGTCGCGTGCGATGGTAGGAACGTTGCCGACGGATCGTCGCTCCCTGCGGCTGAATTATACGGTGATCGATTATATCACCGTCTTCACCGGAATCAATTCGCTCGGACGTGATTTCTCCCCGGCCGTCCGTCCCTGTATTTTCCAACCGTTCTCCTTTTCGATCGTTCTCCGATCGGTCGCGATATGACGACCCACGGCGGGATCAACGACGGGATGATTTTTCCTCGAGCGAAAAGCCACGGGGAATCACGCGGGCTCTGCGCGAATTAATCACGACGACGATCGAAGTTGCGGGATGGAGCGATGGGGGATGAGGAAGGAACTGGACATTTGCTCGCGTTAACAGGCGCGAGGTGCACTGTCGCGACCCGAAAGGGCTTTCATGGCGAACAAAGGCCCGACGTGTAAGTCGACCATTTGCCGTCAAGCGGGACGCGCAAAAGGACGCTCATGAGCACGGCTTTCGCGGAGCCGGAACAATAGAGACGCGCTCGCGTGCGAAAGCTCGCAAAACTAGAAGTCGAGCCGCCGTGCTACCTCCCCCTCCTCTCTCCTCCCTCTTTTTCATCTTCCTTTCTCCTACGCTCTACTACTGCGGTTCAGGTCGCGAATTTACATACGCGACGTGTGCACTCCGCGGCGACAATAATGCACACCGTCTTGCGCGTGTCTCCTTTTCTAGGTCATCCTGCGCTCTCATATCGGTTTCTTCGAAAGGGACGATACGAGGAGAGGAGAGAAAGGCTGGGGAAAAGATGGAACGACGGTGTCTATTTTCCAGGCACTCCGCTCTTTTCTTCCTTTTCTTCCTCCCGTTTCTTCTTTTTCTTCCGCGAGCGAGTTCGGAGATGTTTCTAAAATTACAAAAATTTGAAGGACTAGGTGACGGCCGATGATGACGTCAGTAATGAGGCGACCGATAACTGAACGGAGGATTGAATAAACCGCATTTCGCGTCATCGTGGCATCAACGAGGCATCGGTTTCGGGACGTTTGACGTCTCGCTCGTAACTTGAATTCACAAATTAACACGGCGTCTGCGAATCGTTCGATCGGAAGGAGGATTGGTTGAATATTTATTATATAATTAACTAATTATATATGAATAATTAATTAGACTATTTGGCGGTTGGATATATTAACTAAACTATTTGGTATGAATATAAATGATCTGTCATTTCTGTTAAGGTAAACAGACAAATTTGATTACATGCGTTCCGTTTAAGGTAACCAGACAGACTTGAGTGCGTTTGTTCTGTTTAAAATAACAAACAAATTTGAGAATACTAGCAATAGTAGCAAAATTATATGTGTTTATCCGACTAGAAATTTTATTACTTGTTTCTTAAGGTGTCAATTTATGGTATATTTTATTTGAAAGACACGCCTGTATTATATGGAAAAAAATTTGGTTGAATTCAGATTAAACTATTTGGTATGAAGTCCATTAAGTCCATTAAAAGCGTTACAGAAAAGAGAAAGAAAAGTTCAGTGGAAAATTTTATAATCAAGGAATTTCATATTTCTCGTCATCATTATTTAAGGTCTTTAAAGCGTAGTTTAGCGCACTTATTCGGATTTTAGCGGATCCGAGCCGGACTAAAAGCAGGGATCGCGGATTTAATTCGCGACTTTAATCCGTCTCGTGGGAATAACGAACTTCGTTCGGTTCTCGTTTCCTCGACCTCGGGCCGAGATTGAGGGACGCACGAAATCTCCAATATGCAGTTTAACAATTCATTCCGAACCTTTTGTACGTTTTCTCGGTTATAGCTGCGAAGAAAACGCCGCGAGAAGGCCGGCTATCGAAACTACCCGCCCAAACCGATCGTCCGAATCGATTGATCGAAGAAGATTCCGCCGAGCGGCCGAGCGTTTCACGCAATATCGCGAGGCTCCTCGCTGGCACAGCCAATGTCGTTGGCATTCAAACGCAGTCTCATGCATACTGCATAGGATGTAAAATGACTTGCAGGAACAATGACGTCAGTGTTGTCGTACATCCGGTATCCGGGTTGCCTATGGACCTGCGGCTGGGGGCGGGATTGGCGAGTTTGGGGGTGAGAAAGACGAGAGACTCTCTTGTTTATCCTGTAGTCGTTGCATACGGCGGATGTGACGCTAGCCGGGTTAACATTTTACACCTCCGCGTTTTCCCTCGGGAGCTAGATGAAACAGACGTCTTCCCGAGAAGGATGGGGGGGAAGGTATCGGCAGTCTCAGCGTGGATGGAATCGGTGAACGTGGGGGATGCACCCGGGGATCTTTGGTTTGCGGAAACAGCTTGCGATCGCCACGATTCCGACGGAATATCCGATTTGAGCGGCGATATTCCCCCTCGTCGACGACTCGGACGTCGACGCTGCGTAATTTTACAGCTCCGTAAAATCGCGACGATATATCGCCGTCCGATTAAATTTCGGCGCGGCGGGACTCTCGTTCATCGCTTTACGACGAGAAATACCGTCTCGGCTCGCGATCGCCGAGAGCGATCGATGTTTGCGTGCTTCTCGATTCTGCGACACCGTGATTAGATTCGGCCATGGAACGGAAATATATTTGTTTCAAATAAGAAATATATATATATATTTTTTTTTTCTTAAATCTGTTGCTTTTCATGAAAATAAATATTTATTCAGTGTGTTTAAATAAGAGAATTTAGATTTAAATAAATATAATATTAGTAACCACTGAATAAATGAATTTTTTTATTTCTCATATTTATATTTTTCATCTCAATATCACGCTTATAGAATAAGCTGTAATTAGTTGTAATTAGCGTCCTAATAGAGTTGCGCTCGTCGAAGTGTGTCTTTAACAAACTCGATTATGTACGATCGTAATTAGTTATAATTAGCGCTCGATAAAGTTGACTCGTGTCGAAGTATCTCGTCGACAGACTCTCATCCGCAGTTCATCCACAGTAACGAACTTTACGCTCCTTCCACACGGAGGCGATTAATTACAATTGGCGCCGGACGACGTTACACGCCGCTCCGGATGCGCACGTGTCGCGAGGTGTCGAGTTACTGAAACTCTCGAGGTGACGTTGAGTGTCCCGATCGGAGTGAATTCACGCTCCAAATCATCGTGACGAGGAGCGCCTAGTAATTCCGAACAGTTTGATATTTTTATTTTAGGAGGGATTCGTGTGGCGGAAGATAAAACGAAGTATTAACGGGGGGAGAGGTAGGGCGGTGGAAAGGTAGGGAGGGATTCACGTCCCGGACGGAACGTGAGATATATGATACAAGTGTATAACAAGACGTGGAATACGCAATGAGCATATGAAGCAGCAAATCGAGGCGTATCAGAGACGACGTAACGTTATCGGCTGGCTGATTTGTGCCCGGGAGATAGCCGCTCCCGAGGAGGGTCGAGCCGCGAAGGTCGGCTACGATAGACGAGCGATGATTTATTAAACCGTCGAACGTATAAAACGGCTGCCGGTCTTCCGAACAAGAAAGAAAGGGACGAAGAAAGGCCCGCGAAGAAAAGGTGTACTGGCCGTGACGCTTGTTATCGTTACTTATTATGCGAGACTCTGTGTATATCGTGAGCCGTAAGAAAATTTATAATCCGCGGATGACGTTTTGAACGCTCGTGTTCCCTCGTCCCCCCTTCTCTTGCCGCCGAATTCGTGAGGGAGAAATTCAATTATCGGCGATAGGCGACGAGGAATCTTAGATACGCGATCCATCGAATGTAAAAGAGGAGATCAACGAGAGCTTGAATCGCAGAATCGTCGAGCTCTTATATTAAGCCGATTTTACACCTTTAGATTCTTACTACGATTTCTTTTAATGTTTTATTAAGTCTTTTCTATTAGAAGAGATATTCGGCTCACTAGTTTTCATATCAGCACAAGCAGAACATTTTCCCGGAAGATATTAATCCTCGCGAGAAAAAGTGCGGTAGCAAAACGTGAACAGAAAGGTGGGAACCATTAGTGACGGAAATATATGAATATGCAAATATATGAAAACGCGTCTCGTTCGTTTATTATCATGTTAATCCGATCAAACTTTTTTCTCTATGTGTAGTAAATATGTATATCGTCAGATTAGAAAGATATCCGACCGACGTGCAAATTAATTGGCACGATACGTAAACTTCCTGGATACTTCCAATGTGAAATATATTCCGGTCTCGCGTGATACAATACGCCGTATCAAACGGTGAAAATCCTTCCCGTGTGTGTCGTAGGATTTCGAGAGAAGAGACGGGATCAGTGAGATACCACGGTCATTTTCGGTAAATTGCATACAATCTCACGGGGTTTCGCCGCAATCCAATCCAAATTCGAACACTCCCACCGCCGTAACGCCAAAGCTGTACTTCCTCTCCTCCCCGGCAAAATTGAATTTTCCGCGTTTTCCTTGGTCGCGTATTCGGAAAATGTTTCCGCTCTCAACCGCACGTCCCTGTGTGCCGAACAATAATCCTTCTGTGTGGCAAATCAATCACGGAGTAACGATCTTTTTCTCTCCTCTCTCTCCTTTTTTTTCGACGATACGCGACATCAAAGCGCATTGAATTGTGGCGAGGCCAGGCGCACGTTTAATCCGATAATCGAAAAATAAATCGTTATGCAGACTCGCCCGAGAGCCCCGCGACCGGGAACCTTTGACGATCGCGCGAAAAGGCTCGTTGTAAAATCGGATGAGGATGGTTCGATCGTTTCCTCGATTTCGAAATGCGTCTCACGAGAAAGACGGAAAGAGATACCGGAGTACAGCGTCAGATCGTCGAGGAAATTTCGCGAGTGTTTTAATTCTTTCAAATTACGGTTTAAATGTTTCGTCTCTCCTTAGCGCGGCAAGAGAGAGAGAGAGCACTCTTTGCATCTCAGAAGAGAAACACGCGATCTCATCGATGAGACACCGGATGTGACGAAGAAAAATCGACGACGACGACCACGACGGAGGATACACTTACCCTATCCGGCCATTTCTAACGTGTTTGCTCACGTCATTACCGGGCAACCTTTTCGCTAAATAAACGAAAGCAATCTATCTTCGGAGAGAGGTAGAGAGAGGAGAAGGCGAGTCGCAGCACCTTGCAGAACTCCCGAATCGGCCTGTCGGCGCGTTCATTTGTAACCGCGCCACTTTAAGAATATCAATTTCTCCGTGCCGCCCTTCTCTTTCCCTACGCGCGTTGCATCGCGCGAAATTTCGCGATCCGTCTTTTTCCCCGCGACTATCGCTATTTCGTACACCACTAAGACGTAAAAGTGCCAATAGTGCCGGTCCTCGTTTTGTCATCTGACGTATTTCTACGTCTCTCTCTCTCTCTTTCTTTCTCTCTGGCAGATAAGACGATCGTTTCTTTATCACCAGAGTGTTCCGCGGCGTGAGAAACAGAAAGAGGATCGAACAAAAGGAGGGAATGCACACCGCGGTGATTAGGATTGAGGAGCCTCGCGGGAGTCGAAAGTGGCGATTTATCAGGTAAACTCGCATCGTCGATGAATCGCCGCTGAGTCCTCCGACACTTAACACCCGCTTAATCCCATCAAGACTGCGCGCTACCTTCCGCGGAAAGAGCGAAATGAGAAAAGTTCCCCCGTCGGCTAAGATTGACCGATAACAGCGGCGAAATTTGTTAGTTTTGCAAAGAGTCGCTCTCTTTCTCTCTCCCTTCCTCGCTTGAGTAGGGAACTACGGCCGCCTCGAGTCCGCGAAGATAGGAAGAAAGTTTCGCTTGTCGAGCACTCGCCGGCGATAACTCATAAGTTCGCTGATAAACGCGACGCCGTGAAAGCCGCGTCGGGTCTCCCCGAGCCTATATATTGTTCGACGAATTCCTTTTTGCACAGATTAACAGGCACCCTCTGCGCGTGGTGACGCTCAATTTAACTTGAAACTTAAACACTACGCGCGTTAATTAAACGTTGCAAGATTTCCGCCGAGCACGGTGCGATTTTAATGCAACGAGCCGAGTATAAACATAGCGCAAATATAATTATTATAAAAAATAACTAGAGGAAGAATAAATGGAAGAGGAAAATCCCATTTTAATTCTGAAACGTTCCCCTGGCTTCGCGTATCCTGGCGGAAATAAATGTTGTCTCTATTTTCATTTGAATAAATAAATAAATAAACGCTGTCTCTATATTCGTTAAAATAAATAAGCGCATGTTATCTTTTATGTTCACGGGAGTTAAATTGTGCTTTTGGAAATATGCGGATATCACGTTTTCTTCTCGCTTACAATTTCGATGTCGATATTGTTCCAAATCATTTTACAAACACCAAAAAGTTCGGTCTCGCTTGTTTATCTCCCTCTCTCTCTCTCTGTCTCTCTCTAGGACGTGATGAAGTTATCCAAGCCTACACCACAGCTTTTATCACTGTGACTTAGCAAGATTTAGGGTGACTGCTTTATGAATACACGATTTAAGAATTATTGTACATGTGCTTTCGTAACGTGAGCAAATTGCACGTTACAGTATACGTGAATGTAAAATTGCGTCATAAAGTTCGTCCCATAAAAATGTCAGTATTGCCACACTTTTTATATCCGATCGACCGCAACGTTTCAGCATTCGCGTCAAACACGTTCTAAATTCGCGTATTATTCCGTAAAAACACGGACGTAAAAATAGTGCTGTCACCGATAAAATGGCCGACGTTACTGTTACACTCACGGAGAAAGATAGCACACATAATATTTTTATGTTTCGGTGTATCTTCTCCGGTAGAAATCTCATGCGTTTTTTGAACAGTTGCTGGATAGTTAGATTAAATTCTATCTAATAGCTGAAGAATAAAACTCGCCTTTCGTCAACCTTTAATTTTATTTATGCCGTGTTTATTCTAATTTCCCGCTTAGTGTTAACTTTGCTAGCTCATGTGAATTTTCCTATATCTCCGAATTAGCGTCTTGCAAAGTTTGAAATGAGATTCGTAAGTCCTGCACGAAGTGTCCTCTGAAAGTAAGACCTGTGTGAAAGTCGATAAGGATAAATTACGCATGAATAGCGGGACAATTCCAGCGTCGCGGCTTCGTTAAATTTTAAATTTTCGAAGTGACTTCAGGGCGAAACGCTGATGAGTCAGGCTTATCAAAAGCGATTCGTGCTACCAGAGTTACGCAAAGAGCATCGTTACGCGGTCGAGGATGGCAAGGAGGCGAAGGGGGGGAGGGAAGACTACTAAATGTTCTCTGGAAGAATACACATTTGAGGCAACCTGCGTAATACGATAAGAGTAATGCGAATAAAGCAAATAAGAGTATTTTCTTTTATTTTATTATCTCTTTTCACGAGATGTGCGGTGAATCTTCTAATCCTCATTAAAAATTGGAGAAAAATCACCAAAACTGAACACAGACATGAAAAATTGACATGTTTCTCGACTATAATGTACCAAACTCTGTCGGACAATACATGAACTTCGTCTATTGCGTGCAGTAATTGAAGCTGAAGTGGCAGTTTGGATTTGCAAGCGCGTTCGATTGTGTTATGAACGTCATTTGATTTTTTGCTGTGCCGAAGTTCATTCTAAACCTTCGGCAAGGTTTCAGAGCCTGAAGACAAAATGGTATTGGTGCTTCTAAACAACTTTTACCTTTACAACTTTTGGCTGCCATAAATCGGGAAGCAGGAAACAAAACGTAACACTCGTATCAGCGGGACAGCGAACGCTTAAGGATAAGGAATATCTATCCACGTCTCGTCCGCGTTAATAACGAGAGAACAATATTCAGATAGAGACGTCGTCACGACGTTGAGAGGCACGAGGCTTCATTTATCTCGCCGGCAATTTGTAGAATCATGCTCATTTTTCTATTTTCGCGAGCGACGGGCGACGACGCTGTGAAAGCGGGCAGATAAACGAGAAAAAATTCCGCCACCGTTATTTGTACCGTGCAACAACGCGCGGGATGCGGAACCTCCGATACGGCCAGCCATTTCTCCACGCTTCCGACGTACCGACCGAACCGATAGCGCGGTCAACTGTATCTTCACGAATCCGAGTTCAGCTTTTTAAACTAATAATATTTACATATAACACAGGTACGAAAATAGCTTCCGATATCACGGTTTGATTAATTTTAGCGGCCAAACTACTGTTACGATTTTAATGAGAAACGAGGGGATGAAAAAGACTTGTAGAAATATTATGGAAATATTACAAAATCGTTTACCGTCTAGTTTTGCAAAAATTGATGCGTAAAGTATACAATTTCTGATAACGGTTGAGGTGCATGACAAACTTTAAAAAATTTGAAAAAATACGGAAAATCCAACGTCACGATCCTTTATCTACTGTGCATTCGTATGCTTCTATCTGGGGGGAGGGTATACATGATATTTTCACAAAATATACTTAGCGTAGAAAGGCAGTTCTAGCATAAAAATATTATACGTCGAAGAACGAAGAACGATTATTTTTTTATGAGCTTTTAAATATCACGTAAGTTTAGTAGATATTCTCTTGTTTTAGTGTCCAAGTACCATAAATCATGTTTATAAACATTTAGCGCAAATTTGTCGAGCTTTTTTCTTTATTATCGTGAACCAACTACTTAAATTTCTCAATGAAGGACGAATCGAGGAATCGTTTTCTCGCTCTCGCGTGCGCGCGGGATAATTCCAGTTAATGTTATTACCGCTCCATCTTATTTCGCGGCGCACCATTATTTCTCCTTTTATTTCCTGTGTACGCCGTGTACGCTTGAAACATCCACCGTGACGACGACGACGCGGACGACAGGTCGCTTTTCGTCACTGCGAAACTCTCGCAACGGAACCGGGCTAACTTCAGCAATCGCGACATTGACCTCTTTTCTCGGTAGGGTGGGGCGAATGCTGGCGCATCTTCCGCGGCAGCAATATTAATTTCCGTCCGTGCGCGTTTGTATTCCGCAGACATGTGAAATTGGCGAGAATAATGAGGTGGCTCGGTACGCAAACTCCCGCTAAAGTCGGTTTGAAAACCGGGGAATAAAGACCTGCCACTGGTGAGAAGCTCTCTCTTTCTCCCTTTTCTTCCTTTTTCCCGACAACCGACAAGTGGCTTACTTGCCACACGCGCTGACAGTTAAACCGAGAACGCGATACCCAAGTCCGGAATTAGATTGGCTGGTTTGCACAGTACAACGCGAATTGCGTTGATTAAACGCCCGAGTTTGTACAGTCGTTGGTTACAATTCGAATACTCGCGAATGCAATCCGTGTCGAGATCGGTTACACGAAAGTCCCAGAGATGATCCCTGAATAATTGCGCATTAATTATGCCGGCGGCTCGTGGAAGATATTAATTTACATCGAATACGTGCAAAAGTCATGTGATTAAATTGAGGGGGAAGGGCAGCGGGGATAGATAAACCGGACGGCGATGCTAACGAATGCACCGAATCCACAATTTGCGTGCACGAAACTGAAGCGCGAAATGTGCTACTACTACTACATGTTGTAACGATCGGCGTAGTTGTGAATTGCAAATACGTTCATTTAATATCGCCGCCCGGCTGAAAATTAATGCCGAATCTGCTCGTCGTCGTCGTTATCGCGACGATCACGACGGCGTTGTCCGATGATCCCTGCTCGACGGTATCTTCGCGTGTCGGTCGAGTTCTGTCGGACATATGTACATTTTTATTTATAAAAATATAGGTCTTAAAATGGTACTAATTTTTTTTCTATGCGCACGCACACACAGATGCATATTCATCGCGCGCCGGTGCTCCCGCATTGCGCATTGATTAATCGTGAAAAATAAAAGCTGCCCCTAAATCAGGCGAATCCCGATGAAGCCATCGGTCATATCGCTCGGCCGATAATTAAGGGAGCTTTGTATTTCCCAAAAACAGCGTTTGATAAGTGAGCGCGAATGCATTTCTATTTACGCGCGAACGCTCGTATGTCTCTTTCAAATTGAATTATTCGCAAAACAAATAGAATTTCAGCGTGAAAGAGACAGCAGAAGGAAACAAACAGACACGTTGTTTTCTGCGGGCTGTCGACCGGAGTGACGCGTCGCTTTTGCGCGCGATTAATTACAGCGCGACGAATAATCGGACGAGCCGCTAGATTAGTTCTTCAATCCGTCGCGGTCTGCAAATAGGTGACGGTGACAATAGTAACGGTATAACGACCCTGCGTACAAGAAAACCGGTTGAAGCGTGGGCGTCCCATCGGCCGTCCTTCGAGATCCTGGCTGATCGATACCGGAGGCGTCAGGACGACTGAGCCCCTATACGTACGAAAACACCGTTGTTTTTTCCGTCGCCATTACTATGTCATTTTGTTTGTTCTTGAAACGCAAAATATATTTCCTCGTAGACAAGTGTAATTTATAAGAATATTTTACTGTGTTGAATATCTTCTTCGAGAAAAATTTGTAAATCATTTTGGGCTTTCCAGGGGTGACGCAACCCCTTAATTGCAATCAGCAAGCGATCCAATGATGCATCGAAGACGTAAATGTCCGGTCGACAGAAGATCTCGCCGTATCCCAAAAGAGAATCATGATCCAAGAAAAAAGGCGCTTTATCTCGTGTGTCTCCGGCTAAAATGGCTTACCGTAACAACATCGCCGTACGTATTGGTAGTCACACTTTCTCACATCCGCATCCGGATTTCACGAGAAAGAGAGCGATTAGACGGGCAGGAGGAGGGGGGAAAATTAATTTCACTCGGCGCCCGCGCCGCCGGGTCGATCGCGAAATCGTTCGGCGAGATTTACGCTCGCGTTTTGCTCTCTAATCCAGGCGCGACTGGCGCCGTCGCCGAGGGTCGTTCGTCGATTTATCGTTCTGCTTTCATCACTGTAACGAGACCGAGTGGCTGAATAAACGCCTTTCTCGTCATCACCGCGGAGAAGAGTGCGAAAGCGAGCGTAGATGATAACGCGAATGATAATGCGCAAGACGTGATCAAGCGGAAGGATCAAATTCCAGGATGCGACAGCGTACCGAAAGATTCCCCTTTCCCGCTGAAAATCTCCCGGAAACCGGATTAAACGATCAACATGTTGAAATCGACGCTGAAGTTATTCCGGTAAACTCGACGAGAGTTGCGAGATTTCGCGCGATTACTTTCATCCCGCCCCCGCGATCGCCGTCGTTTTCGTCCTTCCTCGAAGGATTCCGTCGTCCCCATCGACTTTCCGCTGTCTATTCCCTCCTTACTTTTTCTCTCCGTTCTACCTTCGCATCTATGAAGAATGTCGGAGGAAACATATGCAGCTGATCGCTCCGATTACGAAGTTCGCTCGCTTCGACAGAAATAAGCTCCACCGGCTCACGTAACCGTTGCTGCGACGGATAAGATTCGGACAGATTGATGGACGAGAGGGAGGGAGGCGGTTCGCGTTAACAGCTTCTGCTAAGGACTGCCGCGGAAAAGCAGATGCTTCTGATTAGCATGCGTAATAACTGTTCATCGACGTTCCAGTTGGATGGACGCGGCTTCCGAGAAGCGCGAAGGATTAGAGCGAGTGCGGATCAGTCACGTTGTGTTACCTAATAAATTCGTGAAACAAGCGAACCTCCTCAAATAAAGGTATCCTTAGAAGGGAAAAATTATCCCACAGCTTTCCATCTGTTTCCCCGCATCCCGTCCCGATGAACGCGAGAAGAGATCGCTTTAAAACTGATAGTACTAATATTTGTTCGTCTTTTCTCTCTTCGCAGACGCTGTCATAGAGAACGACGGGCAACCTGAGTGCGACTGCAAGAGAAGACGCTTCTCCCATCTGCAAAGACTGGCAAAGGTCGGTAAACTGAGTTGTTGCTCATTTGTCGAGGACGACGTTCCGTCCACACCGTGGCAGCCGCCCGATCGCCGGGAGCACAAGCCATTCAACGGGATTTGCGTATTGCCGAACATGCCGGACGTGGACACTTTGATCCAAGAGTTCGAGGCGAGCTACGCGCCGTCGACGAGCGAGAAGAAGAATCGAGAGGACGTCGCGAAATCGAAGGGCATGTTCGTCAAGAGGATCATCGAGATCTACGAGATGAAGAACGGGGAAGCCGACCAGGAAGCGACCGTCGAGGACAAACGAAAGCCGAAGAAGAACCGGAGCGGTGGTCTCTTCTCGGCCGTCACCGGCATCCAGACGCCGAAGAAACCGGAAGAGAGGCGAGACGGCGCGGAAAAGCGCGAACTGGCTGACGCGACGGATCCGCCGAACTGCGATTCTCGCCGAGCTGGCGCGGGAGCCGCGCGGGAAAACGACAACGACGAAGAGGAGATCGATCGCGCCGAGGAGCCGTTAGAGTTGACCGTTGCGACTCCCGACCCCCGCGCTTCGTCTCTGAAGAGGGAGGAAGGAAAGACGAAAGAGAAAGGCAAGGGGAAAAGTTCGAGGAAGTTGCGGCGGCTGCTCGGCAAGTTCAGCAGGAGCGATTCGAGGCGCGCGACGAGAAGATGCCGACTGCCGTTCTCACGGCAGGACGATCTCTGGCACATAAAGAGGAAGGGACGAATCTTCTCCGGGTCCCCGGTAAACGTGCATCCTTCCGTAAGGGGAAGCGGCGAAGCGATTCGCGCGATTTCGCCGTGCGCCGCCGGAGGCGGCTCGCGCGACGTGCACGACGACGATAAGTCCCCGGCGATCGTAGAGTCGCAGGATGACTCCGGCAACAGCTACAAGAACCTACAGATCGAGATGTTCGACTTCGAGGAGGAGGGACGTTGGTCCGAGCCGCGGGAGGATATCGAGGATTTCGACGACTCGCTGAGCATTAGGAGCGTCGATCGATTCTTACCGAGTCTCGATCGGCGAAACAGCTTCGACGAGATAACTTGCCTCGTCAGCTCGTCCTCTTTTGAGGACGACACGAACGACTGCGAGAACACGGAAACGTCAGCCGTCGTCGACGAGTCCGCTGAGGACGCCGAGCACTCCGCTCAGCGATCGAAGCTGTACAAGAAATTGTCGGGGAGGAAGTCGTTGAAGAAGATGCTGTCGTTCTTCAAAACTAAGCGATACTTCGAGAAGAAGGCCAAGAACCCAGTCGACAAGGCGAAGTTCAACTGGCGGGACACGCAGCGGAAGTCGCAGTGCACGATGCTCAGCCCGGACTCGGGATTCGGCGAGCAATCCGCCAGTTCCCCCGGCACCTCTTTCCTCACCGCGGAAAAGTCGGCGAGCAACGTTCGCCACGAGGAGTCGCCGTTGACCTTCAGGACCTTCCGCCCGTCGCGAGACTCTCCTCCTCGCGACGGCGTCAGCAAGTGGAAGCGTCGTCCGGTGCTGAACGAACTGTCTCGCGAGAACTCCTCTTCCGTGGCTGGACAGACCTCCCGCCACGACCTCTTTCCTGCGAACTCGCCCCCGCGGATCCTCAAACATCCCTACGTGAAGGTCTTCGGGAACACCTACCTCTCGCTGACGAGGGTGGATGAGGTAGGCGAGCAGCTCGACGTGAGCGAACTGCGACACGAGTGCAGCACGTCGTGGGATTTCTCCCAAGATGGATGGGTATCGTCGTCTCCGTATCACGTCTGCGAGGAGCCAAGGTACGTTATATTAATCAGGGGTTAGGGTTGTTCGGCTAACTTTTTCGGATTCCTTCATCGCAGGTGGAGGTCGACACCCACGCTCGCCAGCTTCGCCAGGGAATCGTCCTTTCATGAACCGTTCATCCAGGGTAAGAAGCCGCGGATCAACAACGTCTGTCGACACGACGCGAGGAGAAAGCCGATTTTCAGCACTGGCTCCGTGTCAAGTATCAGCGGCTCGCCCTGCTTCGCCACCGTGAAGCCGAGGAATTGGAGATCTTACATGCGCCCGGAGAGATCGTCTGAGGAGGACGGTGGCATCAGAAGGCGCGCCTCCTTATGAGAGGCATCGGCGGGATCCTCGAAAGGGCCGATGAGTTCATAATAGCGCGTTCGAGCCGCGGTTTAATTAAACTTCGCCGTTCGGGCGCACCGCGCCGGAGATAGCCCACTAATGCCCGCTCGTAGTTAATTAACTCAGGTAGACAATTTAATTTGCTGGGAAAAATATAGTGCCGGGGCGGCGGCGATTAAATCAGCAAAACTAGCGAGTGCGTCGAACGCGAGCTCTCGGTGGAGCAACAATTGTAATATTAATTGTCTCATCGCGCGTGTACATAAAACGCGGCGTTTTTGTAATTAGTCAACCTGTCCATCGTGTATTAACGAGAGACCCGAGCGTCATTGACGCTAATTGCCTCGCCAATCTTGCTTCGCCTCGACGAAACGACGGTCGAAGCTCCCGCCTGAGCGATCGATGCTCTTCGCAGAATAATAATAACTTACTTGTGATCACCTGTGATAAAGGGCTGCGATTAAAGCCCGTGATATTAAAGATAGTCTGTGTATCGTGGATCGTATTCCTACGTTTAGGTTTACGAGAGACAACTGTAAGTGTGCGAGGTCCAACTACGTGTCGATATCATTCGTCCCCGCGAATCTCAGGACGCTGTTCCGTGCAATCCGGTATGATTTTTTTAATCCGGCAAATTCAAAGATACCGAAGTTGACGGTGGAATTTATCGACTGCCGCACGCGAGGCTAATTCTATTGCGGACGTTTGAACTTGCTTAAGAATTTTTGTATGATCTTTTCCCCCCTCGCTCTCTCCGGCGCGTGTTTGCGAAATGAAGAAGGATGCTGAAACGTCGTTTGCGAACGAGCTCTACTTACTTTCCTCGCTAAGAAAAAAAAAGACAACCGATAGCTTCCATCTCACGACGGATTAATAATATCGCAAAGAAAGAAATCTCGTCTTCGTTTCTCGCGAAATGACACACGAGGATTTGTCCGATTCGGTATACGTCTGTACACCCGACGAAGAAGTTTACAGCGAAGGCCGATATCAGTGTAAAGCTTATATGTATACTTAGTGTCTGACGAAGATGCACTTTTCGAGTCTCTCGTATTTCTCGCGGAAATATCGGAGGGGATCTCGTCGAATGGCGTCGAGAACGGAGCTTTATATTGGAGTAATTTTACAGCCCTTGACTCGTCGGAAGCTGTCGATATTGTAGCTTAAGCACTGAGCAAGTCGACGTTCAGTGATGCGGCGCGCCTGTAATTGACTACACACATTAAGGCACAATCATTTTGTTTTTCCTTCACGACGGTCTATTTAATGTGTGAATTATACATACTTTTACATACGAACTGGCGTTACATAAATATATATCTATACACGTACTTATATCACGCGAGCATACCATAATCACTTTCTTGTTTCTTTATTAACCCTTTGATGGCCAATATACATTTTACATAATTATGTAACATTTACTTCGGGTCCTCTTCAAATTTCGTCTGTCTGCCTGTCGGAAATCCTCTTATCCGCTTGTCTTCTCGTCGCTCCAGTCAGCCGGTGTTGCTAGCTGATGCATAAATATTTCTTTAAGCCTAGATCGTCCCGTGAACGCGCCGAACGTGAGAAACCACTGCAGCAGATCGCGATGTTTGATGTGTGAACGTTACGCTCGCCTCCGGAGCGAAACGCGAGCGGAAATTCGCTTATCTCCCATTCCAAACTGAATTACACGTCTCGAGGGCCGCAAATTTTCATAAAAATCCCGCTCTCTTCCGACAAATATTTCGATTGTGCGAGAAACCGCTAATGAAAACTTGAACTTTTCGCTTTCCCACGCGGGGCAAATATTTGCTCATGCCTGCCCTCTTTCTCAACAAATAACTGTATATCTCTTGACTCAACGACCGGAAACCCTCAAGGATGATTCTAATTTTCGCCAAAGGTTTCTTTCGCGAAAGAAACCGACTGTAAAAATCATAATAATAACAAGAATAGTGCCAAATAGTGCCGAACTAGCCGAGATAGCCGAACTGTAAATACACGTCTCGAAACTGTCACTAAGGTAATGCTCCGTATGTTCTTGCGTCTGATACAGTTGTGAACTTAACGCGAGGAACGAACGCATAGGCGACGATGATAACAACGTCGGCGAAAATGGAAATGTCGTCTGGCGTGCGAGGCGAAATCGGCGCGAATTTATGCGCGACGGCCTGATGTCAGGCGATTTGCATGAAATTCGGCCCTCCTCGGCGGCAGCCAACGATCGTTCGGTTATAGGCGAGTGTACATACGGACGGAGAGCAAGGACGAGACAGAGAAATAGAATTGGGAAGAGAGAGAAAGAGAAAAAGTGTGTTGCGTGTTTGTGGGCGAAACTCTCCGCCGGGTTGTTGTAATGCAGTGGAAATTGCAGGTAACGATGCGCCAGCGAACGTTATCGCCGCGCGCGCGCGGCCCAGAATTGCGATGTGGAATCTACCTTGGAGTACCTTGGAGTAGCAGCAACAGCAGCAGCAGTAACTACTCTTTTCGAGGAGAAGGAAAACGGCTCTCTCACTCTCGTCCTCGAGTTTCCGTCATGCGCGACGAGGCTTACCGCGAGAATCACGCTCGCTCCCTTAATCCTTCGACGACGTCCGCGTTTATCCTGCGGGATATCACGATTCGAGGATTTGGTTCAAGAGGCTAAAGCGGTCGTTCGTCGTAATTATCGATCTCCGATAATTATGGTTGGTGCGGTCGGCCGTCTCTCCGCCTTTTTTTTCCGTTTTTTTTTCTTTTTCTTAACACTTTCGCTGCGCTTAACCATAAGTGTGTGCTTTACTTTACGTGCGACGTTGAGGCGGAATGATACAGGTGATCCATTTTAATGGAAACTTTGTTCGATACGCACATTGAATGACAGATGGAATCGATCGCTGTGAACTTAGAGAAACCTTAAAGAAATTCATTGCACTTTGCAAATGCATCGATGCACCGATGTGCAACAATTAATATCATTAATCGATTTCTCTCTCATTATGTAGAAAAGTGTGTTAAGGTGATGTTATCGAAAGATGAATACTTTACGAAATATTTCGTATTTTATTGTACTGTAATAAAAAGTAAAGTATCTCGAAAAATATCCACTTTTCGATGTACTCATTACTTTTATACGCAAAATGAACGGAGGAATCGATTTGTGTCGAAAAATCTATATGAAAATTAACTAACCAAAAGAGTCAAGCAAGACGCGGTATATTTGCAGCGTCCGTAAATGACGAGTGATTTTACCAACGTCCGCCGAATCGAGGAGCTACTTTTCAGCGACACATTGTACGCGAAGCGAAGCGGTCAATAGAAATATCGCTCGTGTGTGTCACGCGAGGATAGAATAAATATTAATAACACGACGTGCGCTTTACAAAATTGACCTTTCGCGTTTGATCATTGTTCCCTTGAACGTTCGGGGCAAAGTCGCTTCTGACACATCGAAACGGGACGATAGTGACGCGAGTGTGTTGGCGCTTCCCCGCCTACGCTGGTGACGTAAGTACATCCAACGAAACTCGCCCACGTCCGAGGCCATTTTCTTCCTCGGTGGGATCCTTTTCTTTTGCGAACGAGTTTTCTAGCGTGCTTCTTCCATCTCAGAATCGGATCCATCCTGCCCGGCTGCGAAGATTTACTCGGTCGCCGCGGTGCTTTTTCCGCAAGATGTCAAAGTTCAGCGATAAGATCACACGAAGCGAGAGCGATTCAAAGGGGGGAGAATAGTAATCTGACACGCACCCTCCATTTACCGAATCTCCTGCGGAGAGTTTGCGGAGAGACAAAGAGAATTGCAGTCCGTTTTGCCTGGAGCCGAGTAAATTTGACGAGGAATTCGCGTCTCCGGACACGCTTGTGTCTCTCTTTTCGAGAAGCGGCTTTTAAGCTTTCTTAACGAACCGGAATAATGTCGGATACTTCATTCCGCTATAAATCTTGCCAGGATTTGGGATTCTGGTGATTCTCCCCGGATCCCACGACTCTGAGACCGGCATTATCGGGCAGGTGAGTTAACGAACTCGTTAAATCGAATTAACGGGGAAGCCCTGTGTGCCGTGAACCACTGCAAATTAATATAACGAGATCTGCTGGTAGCATATTGACGAAATCGCGCGATATTTGGACTTTAATACCGATTGACAGTGTCGCGCGTCGTAGAATTCCTCACGATGCAAGGCGACCGCTTTCGCCAGCTCTGTTCTCTCCCGTGAAAATTTATAGAGGAAAAGATAGTATTATGGTCCTCGTAGGTATTATAGCTTCTCTTAACCCTCCAGTGAACGCGCGCTATATATTTCACACCCTGGGCTTCCTTTCTCTACGATTTACGTGGAAACAAATTTTTTTCAGTGCCGTTCTTTTCACCAACTTTTTCTTTAATATTCTTTCTAACTTACTGAAGCTGGCAGCGAATTTTATTCGGCATTGTCTATCAACAATATAAATATTGATTATTGACGAAGTTATTGTACAAAATGTAAACGAGAGGCTATGATACCACCTTTTTTTCTATTCGATTAATTTTCAAAGGACGCGTAGAATAGCACCTCGAAATTCACGAGACACGGTTTCGCGAACGACCCTTCCGCACCAGAATTAGTTTCCGGAGAAAAAATTTCCACAGGTCGATCTATCAAATCAGAATTCATTTCCGGCGATAACACCGCTTCCATTATTCGACTCTTGATTAATTTCTGCCGTTCCGCCGCTATATCTGTACATGTCGCGCTAAATTCTTCTTTGAGACGTCGCGTGCAGCGACGTGTATCGGGAAGAATTCGCGTGCATCTGCTTGGGAGAGAATAGCGGCGCGCAAGCCGACGAAAGGAGCAATTTTCCGGAGCGATGGCGTGGAAAATAGATGCAATGCCGTCGCGGTAACACTGCCGACTGTCGACGGCGATTTTCACCGCTTCTCTCCCCCCCTCATTCCCGCCGCGACCAACGTTCGCGCATCGTAACGTCGTTCGCGAAGTCTCACCGTCGACACCGTTATTTTTCTCTCCTCTTTTTTCCTTGTTTCCTCTTTTTCCGAAAAACCACTGAAATTGGAAATCGCGCATTCCGCGAGAACAAGACGAAGTGGACGAGGTGTCCCAGGGGAGGAAGTTCCTTTACTTCTCATGTTCTTCCGCGGGAGAAACCCTTCCCTCCCACCTCACGTTTCTTCCTGTCCGACCAAAATCGTATGTTATCAACCGATTGCGTGTAAAAGCTAACGACTATCACATCGTCAACATGTGTTAAAGATAGATAGACGGATTAATAGGTGGAAGAAAAACGTTTATTAACTGTTTTAGGGCAAACTTCTTTAGAACGATATTCATAATCGAATCATACGTTAAGGTTGGCTTAAGTTCTTCTTCAGACGCTGAACATTGGTTTGAAAAGTTTGTGACTAAAATTTGTGCAGATCGATTTTCTCTTTTAGATCGTGCCATTTTGTCAAAAATCTGAAATTAAGTGACGATAGTCACTTGATAGATAAATTGATGGATAAGTGAATGTACGATGAGAGAGAGGGAGAGAGTACTTATCGAAGCGGAGGGATACTTTTGGCACTTTCAGCGCCGACATTTTCCACTAGCTACTTTTAGCGCGCTTATGGGATAATTTCTTTGATAGTGTCGAATCTGCGCGCGCTTTCCGATACAAAACGGCGCGGCGGCTCTCCTTTTACAGCGGCGAAGGGAATAACTCGCTTCTCCGTTGCTCGGAGCGCTTTCGGCGTAAACTAATAAAATTTACATCAAAGCGGAATCTACATAAAATTCACGCCGACGAGTGGAATCCAGCCCGAGCGTGTATCGCTAGAAATGGAGCGCGCGAGTCGCGCTCTTCACCGAGCGTCGCGCGTTTTTGATACCGGAGTCGTCTCCTCGCCGCTCTCTCTTTTGTAGCAAAACGAATCTGCCGACGGAAACGTCGACGCGTCGTGAATTCGCGCGATCCTCTCTTTCCTCTGTAATTCCGTGTAATGTGAAATTATCATGGTTTATCGTCGTTTACGAACACGAGCCGTTGAAATTCCCGATGAAGTTACACTGTCCTAAGCTGTGTGAAAATGTACGGGCTTCACGTTATTCCTGTCTCGTTAAACACGCCCTCCTCCTCTGTAAAAATCTATAAAATCATATTTTTCGTCGATATCGCGCTAATGTACGATCGTCTCCGACCTCCCTCGTACGTACACACACAGGAAAATATATACTCAAGTGAAAAAGTATATATACTCAATATATGTTCAAGTAAATTTTACTTGTATCAAGTATCGCATAAGTTTATATATCCGCGAGTATACACCATAAGTTCATCATAAGCATCAAATTCACTCAAAATATATTCTGTATCCCAGCAAGTTTGCTGCTTCAATCATAAATATTAACTTAAAACGCTAAGACTAAAACTTCGACTTACCAACAATAACAAGTAACGAACGAATGTATTCCAGACTCGTAGTTATTTAGTCGTTACTATTCCTTGGTTGTCGGGATAATGTCCGTGAATACGAGTGCATGTGGTACCAGGATGATCTCGGAAAACACGGCTAAACCCCAAGCCCCCAAGTATTACGCGGGTTATCAAAATACCCGGATTATATTGACAGCACTGGTACGTGCATCGACGCGGGCTAATAAAATTCCTAACTACGTGGCAAGTACTTAAACTGTAAAGCTTCCTAAACTCCTCAGGATTTCCAAACTTTCTACAACGTCTTCCAGGGATTTTAATATTTCAGCAGCTCTCTCTCTCTCTCTTTCTCTCTCTCTCTCTCTCTCTCTCTCTTCCTCCCTCATCCCGATCCATTTTTGCTATCTAACGTCTAAGATCTCGTCGCTCGGGAGAATGTGTGGGCGCGTGTATTCGATGAGTGAGAGAGAAAGAGAGAGAGAGAGAGAGAGAGAGAGAGATTGTTATTCAACGAGTGAATTACCGGAATTACCAGCAAATAGATCGACGGTGTTGGCGGGTGGTCGGAAAGAAAAAGAAAGCGTGCGCGCGCAAGAGAGATGGCGAGAACGTTGTCGAAATCGGAAATTCCAAACATCGTGGCGACCCTGCTCGCTTTTAACGGTTCCGCAGCCCCCCCCCCCTCGCCCCTTCATTTATCAACGTCCGGACCTTTCGCCGTTCGAAGCACGTCGATCGGCGCGTTTTCGCGCGGTACGCGCGCCGATACAGCCGGGTTGTTTCGCTCCACGAGGCGACCGTGTTGCTCTCGACGTGAACTAATAAAATGTGTCGATAACAGGGGAGAAGTCGGCGACATCGAGTCGCTTCGCCGGCCTGAGCGGCCGATCGTAAGCTCGTGAGAAGCTCTCTGTTTTACAATTCGCGGTTTTACATACGCCGCCGGAGAAACCACACGTGTTACCGATGTGCATCGGCTGGGGGGGGGGAGGGCAATCCTTCGCAAGAGATTCTCAAGAGTCATAATACTCGCGACGGTACTTGCATCGATCTTCTTGGTTTCTCTTTTGTTTTTGCGACAGAAATGGCGCGAAAGCGCAGCGAACGAGCCAAGAGCTGCGGCACGATTGCAAATGAACACACACTCGTCACTTTATGTAATTCGGCAAATAATAAAGCGAAACACGCGCGATGCGTGCGTACAACACGCGTGAAAAATGCACGTGTAAAAGACTCGTAGAACATATCCAGCTTTATCGAACGACTCTCGCGACCTTCGTCGAATTTCAAGCGCAGCGCATGGCATACACATCTCTCCGCGATATATGCGTAGTTCGGATGAACGATGAACGTCACCGCGGATGTCCTTCCGCCAACTCTCCCCGGCGTTTTATTAACGCGCTGAAATATACGCCCGAAGTATCCCGAAAAGTCGTTCGAGCGACGATTCTCGATTATCCCGTAGGAACTTTCGCGAAACGTAGAAGCTTTGTGTTTTTATGGAACACAGAGCTGAGAGGAGCTGCGTTTTGCCAGAATTCCGTTAACCGTCGGTTATTGATTATGATAATTCCCCATGTCAGCGGTACCATTGACGTAACGAAAATTGAATTCGATACGTCTTGTTCAAGAAGAACTCCCGTGAGACAACAGAGAAAGAGAGAAACAGAAAAATACATTAATTTTTTTCTTCGAGCATGTTCTCCAAGGACTTCATAGTTTGGAAGTTAGTAATATAGTTGTCTATTATTTCGAGAGAAAGTTTGTGATCGTAAGAGTAAGATGATCGTGCAAATGTCTGGCGAAAGATTGTAGAAAGAAATAGAAAAATAGGGAGGAGAAGTAATGCTTTCTTTTACGCACAAGAATAGCGAATAATTTTTATTTCCCGTTTCGTTACGACCCTCGTCCCGGTCTGCTTGTCACATTCCATCTTCCTCTGTCTCCGGTTCGAAGGAACGGTGATTATTTTATACACACCCAGTACACGTTACATTTCGAAAGACGCGAGCGAGGGTGACCGCTTTGCAGAATTGTATTAAAGAATTTTCTCGTTCAACGGTTAAGTCGGCGATAAATCGCGCGCACAAGATTGAATAAACGTGCGCGTGACGAGCCGCGCGTTGTCGGGTCGTCGCAATGTGCCCTTTGTAATTTATGAAATTGTTAATTTTCTTCAGCGTCAGCTTGGAACACAACGGTGCAACGGAAGCGAGCGATAATTTATAATAAATACCACGCGCGCGTGATCAAGCTGCGATCTCCGGAGGACGAGGAATTATTTGTACGCGAATTACATCAGACCGTCAATTATCCACGAATCAACTTGCGAACTGCGAGATTTGCGTGAGTATAAATTCTCCACGCCAATAGAAATCTCTCTACGTTAATGGAAATTAGTGGGAACTTAATCGGGCGAATTTTCCTCCTCAAGATCGCGCGTTTGTTCAATGATGATTTCGCTGCAGGCGTGCGGAATCGCGCGATGACTCGCTCGACGTCGTTGAATTGCGGCGTTCGCATGATAAAAAGCGGCTTCTTTGGTACGCCGAATTTAAAAGAAGTTGCTGTAATCAGTGACGGATACAATTCGCATGCAAATGCGGCTGCGCGCAACCTCGGCCGTCGCCGCCGGCGCCGCCGGCCGGCGAAAAGGAGTTTAAAGCGGATGTGGTTCGGCGCGAGGAACACGTTCCGGAGAGAATCTATCGGAAATCGGCAGACCCGAGCAGACGCGCAATCGGGCATAAAATTTCTAATTTTACGGCGAATAAGGGGCACAAAGGTATTCACAACGGCGATTAAGCGTGTCAACTTAATCGAATTAATCGCGGAGCCATTTTTTCGACGATTTTCAGACACACACGCGCTAAAGAAAAAATTTTGTTGCGCTCATCGCGATATACGATACGACAGGAGATGTGAAACTTTCGAAATGTTTCGCGT
Organism: Dinoponera quadriceps; assembly: GCF_001313825.1. Taxonomy (NCBI): domain Eukaryota; kingdom Metazoa; phylum Arthropoda; class Insecta; order Hymenoptera; family Formicidae; genus Dinoponera; species Dinoponera quadriceps. The sequence continues at coordinate 69,496 of NW_014555832.1, forward strand.
CCAAGTTTATTTTACCGTGAGACCAAACGAGGTTTATTATAATGATTGTGTTGTGCGTTCGCAAACAATATTCAGCTGTTTCGATTTCAACCTACACATACTTATCCGGTCTAATATTGTACAAGGATCATCGATGCAGAACTGACCGAGTTCGACTCGATGGGATACGCACTCGAAATTTATAACCGCGAGATACGCAGAACGACCTTACGATACTTCCTCGCTTTTATTTCCAGGGCACCCTCAGGACGGAAACTGCAGCAATATCACTAGATACGTGGCCAGCAAAGCGGCGATCTGGAAGCAAGTTTAATCTTGGTAAAACTCGACGAAGATACTCAAGAGTACTAAAGGTCGAACTCACAGTTAATCATATGGCAAAATTATATATCACGATATGATGGTCATATCCGTCATTATGTAGACAATAAGAGATTGATTTTTGTTTTTTCTTCATGTGTGTCACAAGCTCCCTGTATGAATTAACAAATTGCGATATGATAATATCATATCATACATAAAAATCTCACGTATCTCCTTCTCATATTATATCATGTCATATTATATTATACAGGGTGGGATTATTACCATCTTGAATATCTTGGGAATACGAGAACAAGAGAAAAATGTATCTAACAGAAATTAGCATTACCGATACCGATGCCATCACTTCGGACATTTGTACATTTTGTAAATGTGCACATTTTTTCATCTTCATCTAGTTGTTAATAAAATTGTCTTTTCTCGAAGATGGTGGTAATATCAGAATTATTTCCACATCCTGTATTTGATCATATTTCATCTGTATGTTTCATCGAATTATTAACTTTCGATCGTCACACCAGCGTTATCAGCCAGACACATACGGAGATTTCGTAAACGTAATCGGTAACTAGCTGCGAAAAAGCGTTGATACAACGACATTACTCGACCGGAGCGAAGTTCGAGCATGGGAGTTATCCTGGGAGAATCTTGCGAGAGGTTCTCGAGAATTCTCCTCTCTCTCTCTTTCTCCGAGTGTACAACTGCACGAGTCGTAAAGTTTCGCCCGAGTACCAATTCCGTGCGACTGCTATCTGATCCGGTTACGCGCGCGTAAGGAGTTCCGTCCAGTTTGCCCCGCGAGCCGGACGGAGATCGCAGAGATCGCGTCGCCGTTTGCGTGATTTACGGGCACGTTTAAACCGGCATTTATACGCCGCCGCAGGATTCACCTGAGATATCGGACTGCGGCCAATTAACCTTTACCTTTGTCGCGTCGGAAGCAACGAACGTTCAAGCCGAACGTGACAGTTTGACGTAGAGACGGACGGTCTAATTGCTCTTCCCTGGCGCGCCCCGCCTGTATCGCCCGCTGACATGAATCGATCGCGCGATTATTTCGCGAGAAGTTTTACCATCGGATGAATAATTAACGACGTCGCGACCGGCGAAGCTACTTCGTGACTCCACGTGCTAGCCATCACCGAGAATATTTCATTTTTCGAGAACTCTCACTCTTTCTCTCTCTCGCTTTCTCTTTAACAGATTGTGTGATAAAAATATTTACGTAATACGAGGATATTTAACCCTCCATATGATTCACTGTTGCTAACACTATGTGACTTATGGATCATTCGTGGATAGGACCACTTATCTCGTTGTGTATAAGTGCAAAAAATCGGAGAAGAATGTTTTGACATTATTTCAAGTCACTACTTTTTACAATTTACACAGACTACTATTTACACGAAAAAGGAAATCTTTAATATTCGCTTACGCCGTGTGATTCGTGAATCATTTCGGAAACACTTGTGACTTTACTTGCTCGCAATTTCTCTGTAAATTGATGAAAACTATCACGCATACAAATATAGACTCTCTTTATCATCTATTTCCTTGGATGAAAATTTCAGATCTCACTGGTAATTCAATCAAATTTTACAGTCGATTCAAATTTTTACTGTTCCCCAAATAGCTCACGAAATACTGAGGGTTAACGAGACTTGCTATCGCAGTTATCAAGCGGTACTTTTGATCCTCGTAAGACGCGTTTCTCATTATCACCATTGACCTGTCGACGTGTCGAGAAAACGAGATTGCCTGTTCCTCTTTAAGTGTCGTCGTGATAACGTCGTCGCGGTGAGCGGTGTGTTTAATTTTCCACGAGAAACACTGTAGATAATTCATTGCGATTCTGCAATTTTGACACGATGGATTTTATTTATTTATATCTCGACGGCAATATCGCGAGTCTCGGTTGCGCATAATGTGCCCGTCGTTACAAAGCGCCTCTTATCTTTCGACACGTACGCGCATAACTTTATGTATATACCCGATGTGTGACTTTAAAGCAAATTAGAATCTGTGAACCATAGAATCGGCGAACCATAGTATCGTATCGATATGTTTCGATTATCCCGAGATTTTCTAAAATAATATACTATACTGTAAGAAATTAATTAACAGGGGGACTGTGTATTTAAATAATCGTATAAGAATAAAGATGAAAGATGTACGTGTGAGCGTGCAATTAACACGTTCGCTATCAGCGTCACATACGTACGACAGAAAAAAATTTTTTTCCATGTCCACATTATCGAATTAAATGTGTGTTTTGCACAATTACGTAAAAAAAAAAGGAAAAATAAAAGGTAGTCTGTGGAAAGAGTCGTATATATTCTAGTTTAATAACGAACGTGTTAAAATCCAGTGCCTTTCGCTCTTGTTACTTACCGATCGTAACAACGGCAAGTTCACGTAGCAGCATCCGGCGGCGGAGAACTTGAGCTTTCGATTTAGAAATTGCAGCGTCGAGTCGGTGCATTCCTGAATTAGAGAGAAAGTTCTTATACGGATTGCGATCGTGCGAGAAACGGCTGCTGCTGCTCACACGTGCGCATTTTGAAAGAACGATCATAAAGCGACACGGAATTAAAGCGTCGTCCCTAGAAAACTTTGTATTCAAATGAAAGGAGCTTTACGTTTAGATAAAAGCGAAAAGTTTGATTAGGGAAATGTCACGTTTACAAGCGATCTCGCGTGATTTCTTTCGAAAGAAAGACGTAATTAGGGTCTCATTTACTCACCTCATTTCTCCTCATCAATCTTAGTTGCCACTCGATAAGAACTGGACCCATATAATTAGCCTGGAAAACATACAAACGAGATTTCCATTTTATATGAAAATAGAAACTAAATAAAATATACGTTAATTTCTAACGTATCTGCGACAATCTACGTACGTACAGCCAAAGGTCAACTTTGCGCACTAGTTTCACAAACTCTCTCGTCGTGATTGCGCATTGTTATCTTAACGTTTCTTATCACGAGAGACGATCGAGGCGAAGGAAAACGATTTCGCGTTACCGCTTTGCATCGGACGGGGGGAGTCTCACCTGAGAGGAAGCGAAGTCACAGGCGATGTGGAGTAACAGGAGCTGGATGAGGACCGCCAAAAGCCAGGCGCTCATGCAGTAGATCAGTGGCCACGTTACCGTCTCCCACGACGTCATAAGTACCCACTCGATGATGAAATACACGTTGCTGACGGCGTGCACGCTGAGATTGCACAGCCAGAGCAGCAGTGACCAAGAGTACAGGGACTCCAGATTCTCCGCGGCGAGCATGAGATCGTTGTGTAGACTCTGGATCGTCTTTCGTGCGTGTAAAAATTTAAACGCGAAGATAAGCAAGGTAAACTTAATTTTCTGAGCAACGCGAGGGATATTTTTGAGCGGAAGAAATCTTGACTGCGCGAAGCAGAAAGTAATATTACTGATAATTATACAGCCTGTTCCATTTTCACTCCTTACACGGTAAGTACGCTATGCGACGGGCGGAGCGAAAAATATGTTTAGGATCATACGATATTGATCATCAATGATATCTTGGGGATTTTGAGATCGCTGATCTGTATTTAAACTTCAGAAATCCAAAATGGACCCGATTTATTGGGGAGACGAGATGCAGACGCCACGCTGTAAGTAGTAGCAGACGCGTTGCATCAGCCCCGCCCATACGCGCGATACTTCGCCAGATGCGGAACGTCTGTGACTACTTACTGCCGCGTCCAGCGACTCCACTCGCAAGCGGGGCTGACGCAACGCGTCTGTAGCTACTTACTACTTACAGCACGTAAGTGGCGAGTAAAAATACGCCGAAAAAAATATTTTTCGTCAAATTCTAAATATATAATGGTAAAATATATCAAGTACCATAAAACTTTCGTCTAAAACGTTTTCCTCTATATTTTACGAATTCGGTGGGAAACAAATATATTAATTCTGAGAAGTTATCTCGACCCCAAGTTGTACGAAAAAAACATAAAAAAAAATACATATCTCTCTTTTTATTTTTATATTCAAGACTCGTCGAAATCCTCTGCAAATAAGATTGCTGATTTCAACAGTTCCAACCTTTCTGCTGACATGCGTGGTTTTCTCTCGAGGCGACGGCGACGGGAGGTTTTTTATCGCGATCGTGTTGAGATGATGAAACCGTTGCCCGAGAAAATACGCTATTCCCACGAACTTATAGAGGGCTATCGAAGTACCGACGTACGACAGCATATATCCCATATTGTAGATCCATGTTTCGAGAAAGGCGTACATCCCGGATCTGTTGACTGTGGTCCACACGGTCGCTGTTACTATAGCGAGAATCCAAGCGGCAATCGCGGTTCTCGTCTCCTTGCGAGGATAGCCCAACTGTCTGACGCTCTCGTCGTAGTCCTGCAGGGCATTCCATGTCCTTGTGAAGCTGCGTCTCATGAAAACCGTCAGGCCGAGCTCGTATACCACCACGCTGTAGTTGATGATCACCTGAACGATCGTTTCGGGAGCCAACTTGAAATAATTGTAATCAGCATAATTCGGGACATGATTCTATTGGCGATTCTTGTGTCGCGTAACACAAAGAAAACACATTTAAACATTCGTCATCCGTAAAACTTACAAATTTTTCTGATTTTCAAATCTCTAACTTTCTTTTCTATTTCCTTTTTTTCCTCTCCTTGCCAACATAATTTTGTCCAGAATTCCGCGGAGAGTTATAATTTCCGTCGAGAAAGATCGATGCCGCAATAATTTATCCCCTTCTCCCTCTCCCCCCTTCCCCCGAACACTTTCACGCGAATGGATGAATAATAAATTCTCGATCCATCTACTTTTTCTTTTTCAGTTATACCCGAAAAATTTCTTTCGCTCATCACCGACCTTTGCGTTTTCCGTCCTATTTAGGGTCGTTTGGTCCTGCTTGACGTTCGTAAATCTCTGAACTATCACGTAAAGTATGTAGCTGTAGAGCACGGCGGCGATCGCCGAGAAGATTAGGTAGCCGTTTGACGGCACCAGCCGGTCCTGCGAAAACTTATAAGGAGCGAAGCCGAAGAGTCGCACGATGTGCACCATCGGCCAGATGGACGCGTAGAGAGGTGAGTTCGGGCCGCGCAGCCCCCTCGGCCGCTTCCTCCTCGTCTTCGCGAAGACGGCCTCCACATCGAACGGTTGCGCTCGGAACTCCATGCTCGGTGAGATCAATCGACGAATCTCCGGAGACGCTTCATCGGTTGGCCAATTAGTTCCGGCAGGCATGAATCTCTGTCTCGACTCGCGCTAATGAGACGTGCGGAACTCTCACCTGCCTGCGGAGATAATTATCCGGGGATATGGGTAACGCGATCGTTCGCTCCTGGGCAGTACGTCGGAAGGAAAACGAAGACGCGTCTCGTAAAAAACGTCCAGTTGCAGCGTAGTTTTACGCGACTTTTTATATCGGATAGCCGAGTCATTAAAGATTACACTGAACAACCAAAACACTTTTCCTCATGTCATAAAATTTTACAGACGATTTTCTACAGATTTTTGTATTAATTATCGAAAAATGTTAAAATCGCGATTTTCAGCAACTTTAATAGCAGATATCTCGTGACTCAAATCTCGTGACGTAATAGAGATATTCTGCTCTAAGATTTGTGTTCAGCAGCCAAAAAGTGCATAAGAAAGGAGAAATAATTTATTCAATCTCAAGGCAAATTTTATATTACTCGGTGCTATTAAGATAACGCACATTCGTGATGAATTACAGTGCGATAGGACGTGATTTTAAACGCTGTGAGGACCGAAGACTCCTTATGCGTCCGGATCGCACGCATAGATAATGCTCGACTGCGGGCTCTTTCAGATCGTCGAAGCGTCGGAACAGATTGATCAGACAGTGATCAACCCCTCCTTTCTCTCTTTCCTTCAATGTCGTAATTTTACCGCTTGCTTTCTCGCGTACGTGCTGATTCGTAATTTGTTAAAGTCAATCAACATCACGTACGCGGCGCGGAAAGAGCTGCAATTGTACGAGGCGGTCGATAATATAGCGGCCCAATCAGGTTCATCTTCAATTTCGCGAGTAAATATTGAATTCGCGCGAAGAAAGGATTCGTCATTCGCATCTTCGCCTCGATGTCCTGGAAATCACCCAACGGTGTTCATCGATCGATCGCATTGTCCTAGAAAAACGTAAAAGGCAAAGGGAAACGCATACACAAGCGAACATCCGCATACATACATGCACACACATACACATTGATAGAGTTACGATAAATAAGGATCACAAGCGGCACAAAGAGACACGTAAACGCTACGAAACGTAGGAGAATATTACGCGAAAAAAGAAATCGGAGCGGTGGAAGCAGAAGCGGCGGAGGGCAAGGGCAGTCTTATTTCTTTTTAACGGATAATACAGTATCTCGGGCGCGATAAAACGAAGCTATTTCCCGCGGACTATTACATTGAAAAACCCCGAGCACTTCTCTGCTTAGTATTCTAAGAGTCGAGCGAATTTCAGCGGCGGCCTCAGGCGATCACTCCCTCTCCTCGAACTATCGTAAAACCCGAAACTTTCTTCTCGACCCGACGTCGATTTTTTTTTATCCTCGGCAAGGACGCCTCTTTCTTCCCCTCTCTCTCTCTCTCTCTCTCTCTCTCTCTCTCTCTCTCTCTAAATCCTGAAAATGCAGGACTCGAGATGGCAAGAAAACAAAAGATAAGGAACGAGAAGCCAGAGAGTTCTTAAGGTATAATTGGTCCGTAAATTTATATAATAATTTCTTAGGAATTTTTCCAAATATCAGCAACATATTAATCGAAACACGATCTACACGTATGCGAAATTAGAAAAAAAGATGACCATATCAAAGCTGAAATAATTGGAATCCAAGTTAATACTATTTATACACGTATCACAGACACGGAAACGTGATATCACGATATCACGTTTTTAATTCTAGCGACCAAACTACTCGTATAGTTTTAATGAAAAACGTTAAGATAATAAAAAGAGATCTGTGAAAATATTATAAAAGAATTACAAGATTGTTGATTATCTAGTTTTTCTGGAATCGATATATAAAATACACGCAAAATTTATAAACGCATAATTTAATAAATTTATGAAGAGGCCCCTTAAATGTTCTTCTTCTTATTATTATTATTATCGTCACTGAAAATCAAGCACTATACGCGGTCAGCGACTCTAATAACTCAAAACCGTAGTTTTTCCAATATAATACCGGGGGGGTTGATAAGCGTTTCAGCGGAGAAATATATCGCGAGACATGTATCTTTAGTCCGGTATGCGTGCGCGACTATTTACGGTGAAACCACGGTCGCGTCGCGTGATGAGTCTCGATTAGAGCCGCGAGCACGTCTCACCTGATCAGCCTGGGATCAGCGTACTCACGTTACGACTCGGGACCCTCCGGGCGCATCGGCTGTCCCGGACGATGTCACGAGGACTGTGTGAGAATTTAGTGACCGCGAGTTTTACGTCCCTCCGTGCGATAAAGGCGGATTAGAGCGCCCGAGCATAAACACACCTATGTTGCACGACCGTACAACACACGCGTACACAACCACACAAAGCCGTGACATGCATGGGTTGGGTGTGCATGTGGGGTGCGAATGTCACAGCACCGTTAAATATTATTCCACGTCAGGCCGATGAATTATTGAGCGAGCGCAGAAGAATAACAAGCCAGAGACAGGCCGGTCGAAATGGATGCACTCGCAGATAGCTCCGTGTGATTGTATTAGGTCTAGTAAAAAGTAATCCATTATTTTTCCAATAGAGGGTTTTACTAATCTGTATCTCGCGTTGTATAAGTCCGATTGGATTACGCCAGATGGCGTTAGAAAGATAAGATTTCGTACTAAAAAAACCTCTCAGACAGTTTTGTGATTGCTTGACTCAGTATTGTTTGAGCGCGCGTCAAAAATGGACACCAGCAAAGAGAAAATACGCCATATTTTACAGTTTTTCTTCGATAAAGGCGAAAACGCAAGCCAGGCGGCTAAAAATGTGAATAGTGTTTATGGTCCTGATACTGTAAGAGCCAATCACGCGCAATTTTGGTTTCGTCGATTCAGTTCCGGTAATTTTGATGTCAAAGATGCACCACGCTCCGGGAGGCCAATTGTCGAAAATGTTGATAAAATAATGGAAATCGTCGAGTCCGACCGTCATGTAAGCACCGTTTCGATTGCCAAGGAGCTAAACATTGCACAAAAAACCGTTTGGAACCATTTAAATGAGGCTGGATTCAAAAAGAAGCTCGATGTGTGGGTGCCACACGAGTTAACGCAAAAAAACCTCATGGATCGAATTTCCATCTGCGAATCGCTGCTGAATCGCAACAAAATCGATCCATTTCTGAAGCGGATGGTTACTGGTGATGAAAAGTGGGTCAATTACGACAACGTCAAGCGAAAACGATCGTGGTCGAATCGCGATGAGCCGGCGCAAACGGTGGCCAAGCCAGGGTTGACGGTCAGGAAGATTTTGCTGTGTATTTGGGGATTGGCAGGGAATTATTTACTATGAGCTGCTCCCCTACGGCCAAACTCTTAATTCGGACCTGTACTGTCAACAATTGGACCGTCTGAAGGAAGCAATCGCCCAGAAGCGGCCAGCTTTGGCCAATAGGAGAGAAATTGTGTTCCATCAGGATAACGCCAGGTTACACTCATCGATAGTGACTCGCCAGAAGCTCCGGGAGCTTGGTTGGGAGGTTCTTTTGCATCCACCTTATAGTCCGGACCTGGCACCAAGTGATTACCACCTGTTCCTGTCTATGGCGAATTTTTTTGCTGGTGAAAAATTCGCCTCAAGAGAAGCTTGTGAAAATCGACTTTCCCAGTTTTTTGCCAATAGGGACGAGGGTTTCTATGAGAGAGGCATAATGAAATTACCTTCGAAATGGCAACAAGTTATCGAACAAAACGGTGCATATTTGACCTAAATCGGATCATTGTAACTATGTTAAATAGAGCCTCCAATTTAATACAAAAATAATGGATTACTTTTTACTAGACCTTATATTATACCACGTGCATTCAGGCCGCCTTCACCGAGCATCACGATTTTATTATACGCGTTCCTGACCTGCCCTCATGAGGAATATTTCTTTTGTCGCGTGCTCGCATTCTAACTCTGATCCCCCCGTGGAACTCGTAAAGCGAGGAATATCAAACGCAGGTCTGTATATCTTTCATAAGAGATGCACACATCATAAAAAATAATGGATATACTATTTTTATATTATTATTTCTGTGTTCGAGGGCTTGCGAAATTTTGCCAGATTTTTAGTTATGTTTCTCCTTTTCCGGTCACAACCATACATTTTCTGTCACATTTCGAATTAATATATTCATTTTTGGAGCGGAAATGAAATTATCGAACACATTTATAAGCCTCATATTTTATACAAATTCACATATTTTATATAAATCCTATATTTTATATTTATATTATATTTCTATGATATAATAACTGTGATATATTTATATCATAAGTTCGAATAATATCTTTATATATTATTATTTATATAATAACTTACACTATAGCACACATGTGCATTATTTATTTTTAAATAATTCAGCTGTGACGGTGAAAATATCGAAATGGTACCTACTTTTAACCGCCGAATAACTGTTGTGCTTCGATTTAATTACACAAAATAGCGACGTATACAACAAAACGCATCATCACGGTCGGAGAATAATGAAATACTAATTGAGTTATAACGTTCAAATCGCAGTATGCAGATTGAAATAATAATCAAAAGATAATACTCATTGTCGGCATGGGAGAACACCGGAGGAATGGCAAGTGTGTGTGTGGTCGACCGAGAACCGAGTGTGCCCGAATAAATAGCGCCATATTAAATGAAAATCCAGGGGTGCGAAACTATCTCGTCCGGACGACGCCCCTGAGAAATGTAATTTAAGCGATACTCGTCGTCGAGCACTCGAAACAACGACGGGAACGAAACGTATTCTCATATTTTCGTGTCGAGAGCGAAAGAGCGAGTGAGAGAAAGGAGAGGGGGAGAGTGACGAGACCACATGCCGACCTCCAAAATGACGCAAACGGCGCGAATAACTTTAGAGCGCGGACTCGCCACTCATCCGTCCGTCGGAACGTTCGCTCGTCGCTCATGTGAAAAAATTGAAAATATTCATGTTGTACTTAGATCTGGAAATTGTCTCGCGTTATTTGCATATTCATTTAAATTTCACGATTGTCAGCGGCACTTGCGAACAACAAAAGGATCGATCGGCGATTTTTAATTAATATAACGCGAGATAAGAATTGGCAGAGAAGTGCGATGAATTTTTGTCAATGTCTGAAAAAAAATATCGCAAGAGTCGTAGGGAATAACAACCTCTAACAAGGTGCAGATGTGCCAGACAATGTTGCTCAATTATTAACTCGAAATAAATAATTTTGAGAACGTTGTCCCGTAACAATACATAACGCCGAGTTCATTTCCTTTGTCGAGACAGCGTCTCTGCATTGCTTGCTTTTTTTACCTCTCGTCGGATTCTCGTTACTGCAAGAAGGATTAGTCGAAAGAAAGGGAAGGATGCCACTGATTGGAATGCGTAAGGAAAAAAGAGTGCACTCAAGAAAGGCTACTGAGAAATATGTTTAAAAAGAAAAAAAAAACAGAATGGTTTTAACAATATTACTATTGAATCAGAAATATTTATTTCAATCACACTGACGCTATTGAGTCATTCATAAGATACATTCATAACGTCATCGAGCCAAATCTCTTGCGAAATATTTAAAAGGATTTTATCTCTGATAAAAAGAAAGTTGTCATGCCAAGTTGATTTAGGAACACACTTTGCAACCTCCCAGTATGATATAACGCAAAGTTTTATTTATTAAGTCAACCTGCAAAATGTTCGAAAGAGAGAAAGAAAGATGTCGCCACGAGTCTTAGCACGGCGAAACGCTAGTCCTATCTCTTCCCCGTGTTGTGTTATTCAGACTTAATGATTACCTTATGACTTACGAAAGAAAGCGTAAACATCATATTATAAGAGAAGAACGCTAACGAAAGAGCATATTTTCGAGGGCCTGGGTAGATCAGTGGATAGATCGATGATCTAGATCTACAATTCGGCCAGTGACAGTCCCGGGTTCGAGTCCCGGCCTAGCGAATCTTGAGACACTTGTAGGTCTCCGCGACTGTCTAGATTAATCGCGATGTCGGACACGTTCGATTGCTTTATCGGACATGTCCGATTTGTAAATAGAAATTTGCTCAACTGAATGTTAGATTTTAAGATGTTCTCCCACTTGGGGGGGCAATTCAAAACGTGTATCACAGAAGCAATAAACAAACAGTCGCATAAAGCCGAACGTATCAAGGGATTAACTAGGTAGCTTAAGTGGTTATCCAAAGCGGTCGCCCGAAAAAATAATCATTCAGGTCCATATATTTTTGCATAAAGTATCCATATATTTTTGCATAAACAACGGACGCCGACACCGTCGTTCTCATACCCCGCATAATTAGACGACGAGAACGACGAGGAATATTTTGGCCGAATATTTTTTACATATAGTCGACATTATTAAAAATTATAGGACGCGTTTTTAAGCAAGGCTAAGAAATATGTTTAAAGAAAAAAAAAACAGAATGGTTTTAACAATATTACTATTGAATCAGGAACATTTATTTCAATCACACTAACGCTATTGAGTCATTCATAAGATGCATTCGTAACGTCATCGAGCCAAATCTCTTGCAAAATATTTGAAAGGATTTTATCTCTGATAAAAAGGACGCCGTCATGCCAAGTTAATTTAGGCACACACTTTGCAACCTCCCAGTATGATATAACGCAAAGTTTTATTTATTAAGTCAACCTGCAAAATGTTCGAAAGAGAGAAAGAAAGATGTCGCCACGAGTCTTAGCACGGCGAAACGCTAGTCCTATCTCTTCCCCGTGTTGTGTTATTCAGACTTAATGATTACCTTATGACTTACGAAAGAAAGCGTAAACATCATATTATAAGAGAAGAACGCCAACGAAAGAGCATATTTTCGAGGGCCTGGGTAGATCAATGGATAGATCGATGATCTAGATCTACAATTCGGCCAGCGACAGTCCCGGGTTCGAGTCCCGGCCTAGCGAATCTTGAGACACTTGTAGGTCTCCGCGACTGTCTAGATTAATCGCGATGTCGGACACGTTCGATTGCTTTATCGGACATGTCCGATTTGTAAATAGAAATTTGCTCAACTGAATGTTAGATTTTAAGATGTTCTCCCACTTGGGGGGGCAATTCAAAACGTGTATCACAGAAGCAATAAACAAACAGTCGCATAAAGCCGAACGTATCAAGGGATTAACTAGGTAGCTTAAGTGGTTATCCAAAGCGGTCGCCCGAAAAAATAATCATTCAGGTCCATATATTTTTGCATAAAGTATCCATATATTTTTGCATAAACAACGGACGCCGACACCGTCGTTCTCATACCCCGCATAATTAGACGACGAGAACGACGAGGAATATTTTGGCCGAATATTTTTTACATATAGTCGACATTATTAAAAATTATAGGACGCGTTTTTAAGCAAGGCTAAGAAATATGTTTAAAGAAAAAAAAAACAGAATGGTTTTAACAATATTACTATTGAATCAGGAACATTTATTTCAATCACACTAACGCTATTGAGTCATTCATAAGATGCATTCGTAACGTCATCGAGCCAAATCTCTTGCAAAATATTTGAAAGGATTTTATCTCTGATAAAAAGGACGCTGTCATGCCAAGTTAATTTAGGCACATACTTTGCAAAATGTTCGAAAGAGAGATGTCGCCTCGAGTCTTAGCGCAGCGGAACGCAAGTCCTCTCTCTTCCCAGTGTTGTGTTATTCGGACATAATGTTGGTATAGACACCTGATTTATGAAAGGAAGCGAAAACATTATATTATAAGACAAATACGTAAACGAAAGAGCATTTCTTCGAGGGCTTGGATAGATCAGTGGATAGATCGATGATCTAGATCAACAATCCGGCCAGCGACAGTCCCGGGTTCGAGTCCCGGCCTAGTGAATCTTGAGATGCTAGTAGATCTCTGTCGACTGCCTACAATTAGTTAAATTGCGACATCGAACTAAATGTTCCATTTGTAAAGTAGTTTGAATTATCTGGATGTTTAAATCTCGGTGTTTAAATATCTTTGATATTCTCCGTAATTGTGGGGAAAATGGAGCGCCGATGATACAATAACTGTCATATAAAAAAGTCGCAGATGCCAAATGTGTCAAGGGATTAACTAGGTAGCTTAAGTGGTTATCTAAAGCGGTCGCCCGAAAGAATCATCCAGGCCCATATATTTTTTCAAAAACGGTCTATATATTTTTGCGTAAACAATCGACGCCGTCGCCATGACGTCGCTCACATTTTTCGCATTAATAGACAACGAGAGCGACGAGGAACGCAACCGAATATCTTTTACATATAGTCAACATTATTAAAAATTAGAAGACTCGTTTTTAAGCAAAGATGTAAAAAAATATGTTTAAAGAGAAAAAAACAGAATGGTTTCAACAATATTACTATTGAATCAGGAACATTTATTTCAATCACTCTGGTGCTACTGAGTCATTCAGAAGATGAATACGTAACGTCATCGAGCCAAATCTCTTGATAAATATTTAAAAGGATTATCTCTCTAATAAAAAGGACATTGTCATGCCAAGTTAATTTAGGCACACATTGTGCAACGTCCCAATACGATATAACGCAAAGTTTTATTTGTTAAGTCAACCTGCAAAATGTTCGAAAGAGAGAAAGAGAGATGATGTCGCCATGAGTCTTAGCGCGGCGGAACGCAAGTCCTCTTTCTTCCCAGTGTTGTGTTATTCAGACCTAATGATGTCATAGTTACCTCATGACTTACGAATGAAAGCGTAAACATCATATTATAAGAGAGAAACGCAAACGAAAGAGTATCTCTTCGAGGGCCTGGATAGATCAGTGGATAGATCGATGATCTAGATCAACAGTCCGGCCAGCGACAGTCCCGGGTTCGTGTCCCGGCCTAGCGAATCTTAAGATGCTTGTGCGTTTCTGTCAACTGTGTGTACAGTAACTTTAATCGCGTAATCGAACTGTGTTCGATTTAGAAAATAACTTAAATGTCTAGACGTTTAAATGTTTTGATGTTATGCACAATTATCGATGTTTTGCACCAACTTGCGGCGACTAAATAGTCAATGTTTATATTTAAGCTAATGTAGAAACAGCCGGTTTACGGGTCCAAGAACAGAACATATTCTGAACAGTTATCGCAGATTCCGAATGTGTCAAAGGATTTACTAGGTAACTTAAGTGGTTATCCAAAGCGGCCGCCCGAAAGAATAATCGTCCAGGCCCATATATTTTTGCATAAATGATCCATATATTTTTTTTGGACAACGGACGCCGACGCCGTCGCCATGACGTCGTTCTCATTCTCCGCATAATTAGACGACGAGAACGACGAGAGACGAATATCTTTTACATATAATCGACATTATTAAAAATTAGAAAACGCGCGACAAACACGGGCGTGCGTGCGTGTCGGTGGACTCGAGGTGGCGCGATATAAATATTCCCGCCTGTCGCGGTGTTCGCATTAAGTCCCCTCTTCGGCTGATGTTCGAGAAAATTTGAAAATAATAGTAAAAGAAATATTTTCGGAGATCTCAAAGAAAATATTTTTTAGTGTTGTTTAGAAGTTTACTGCAATATGTATGTTGTAAAATTGATTTCAGTGATTAAATTTTAATAAATCTCGAGTAATCAATCGTGTGTGAGTAAAATAAAATTAAGGAATTATAATATTTATATAACGTTTATAGCCTAATAAAAGAATCTATGCACGGTTAACATACTGCAATTTAATTAAGTAATTGTATAGTGTTTCGTTAGCCCGTAAGTATCATTAATGATATATCAATAGAGCCTCTTATTTATTTGATTAAAACCAAGGGGTAAGCCGAACACGCTTGAAAATTCATTGTAGCTTGCGCTATCGACTTTACGCGTCGCGCTTCTTACGGTTTGTCTATTTAACATCGACTTCACGCCGCATTATCAATTTGACGTGGCAGATTAAATAAGACGGCGAGTTAAGGCGAGGAGATTTTCCATGTTTCACATTGTTTAAGCGCCTCGAGATAAACGTTGGCAAAGTTACCCCGCCGTCTCGACAGCTAATTAATTATTCCGGTCGACGCGAGAGCGATTAAATGCGCCGAATCCAGATAATGAAGTGGCACGACTTTCGGCTAGAACTCGCTCCCAGGATAATACCGGGTTATCTTATTCTCCCCCTCCCCTCCTTCCACCTTTTTAAACTCGTTTTCCGTCGGTCTCTCTCGCTCTCTCCGCTATTATTCGCGACTCCCGGGGCGTTCTCTCGCGGATCTCAATAAGCGGCCCAGAAATATCACCGGTTCCGTGGCAATCGTCGCGACTACAACTTACATTTTGTAACGCGCTCTCTCTTTCTTTCCTCGGACGTGATATATCTCTCGGTTAAATCAAGAAGCCGAACTAACCGAGCGAGTGACCCGTCGCGCGAGGAGCTTTATCACCGCGAGCATTTTCCGCCGGGTATCAGAAAATCTGGCTGTCCGACACAGACTCGCACGAATTTAACTCACCGACATAGAAAAATCCCTCGAAGACCATCACTTCCCACAATTTACCACTCTCGCGAGCGGCAAGCTTTTATTCTGTCGCTTCCGTCGGAATTCGTGACGATGAGAGGAAGGAACACGGTCGAGGTGGCGGCGCTTTCGTGCGTGTGAACAAACACGAATCGTCCAGTGCGTCCCGTTCCGTCCGACCGAAACCTAACCATTCAAGCAACATCCAGCCCGTCAATTGCAAACCGCGAACGAAAAATCCACCGCAGCATCCCCGAAGCGCGCTACTGGTCGAAAGGACACTCGAAATGTCGCACGCCGACCGCGACCCGGTCATGAAAGCGATCAAGGACAATCTTCTCAGGTGGACCTGCGAGCGACACGCCACCGACTGTTCCCTCGACAGACCTCTACTACGTAACAAGGCCTTGGAATTGGCCGACGAGCACGGACTGACCGGCACGTATCCATGTAATCCTCCGTGCGAAAACTCGAAGGGTTTCGGCATGCAACAACGCGTCTCGGGGGTTAATGCCGTCGCCCACGAGAAGACAGTCGAGCCGAGGGACGATGCTTTTTGCGCTTCGGGCCGACTCCTTGCACAGATAATTCGCCAGCCTCGTCTCTCGCTCGCGCTTTGCAGGTCGATCGGGTCTGGGAATAGTCGACGTATTCGGAAATTCGGCGCACACTGCGCATAACAAAACTGTCATAGACTCCCTAGAGAATGCTTATGATGACAATAATATTAGTTAATATTTAATATTAGGTTTATTCAGTCAAATATTAGAAATTAAGATAGGTCAGTGAGAGCTAAGCACGACTGTTAAGTGCGAATGCACTTTTAATTTGGGAGGATAAATATGTTCGACAGTATGATGACGCATGCATTAATTAATTAATTTAATAACGGGTATTTAGGGAGAGAGGTTTTTAAACTCTCTAAAAAGGATTAATATTATACTGACAGTTTCTTCACACTCCGCATTTCCGACCAGGTTTCAAATGTTCCGACAGATGGCTGACGTGTTTCCTGAAGAAGCACGGCTTCTCCCTCGACCCGAGCGACTCGTCCGGGCCGATCTTCGATAACTACCGATTCTGGATCGACGCGATGCGATCCGTCATTACGCGATACAAGCACAAGGATCTCTTCCACTTGGACGAATTAACCATGTACTCCGATATCTCGCCTACCGGCATCTCGTCGGCGATGTATCACACGACGCGCCAGGACGCGTCCTTGAGGAGAACGACGGTGCTGATGTGCTGCAACGCCGCCGGCACCGAGAAATCGCCGCTCTTAATCTGCGGCACTTACCCGGCCGTGGTAACGCGCGAGGATCACGTGTACACTCACAGTGAGGACGCCTCGATAAGCGACGGACTCTTCAGGGAGTGGATGAGCCGGCTGAACGATCGCATGAGCCGCGGCGAACGGAAGATCCTGCTGCTGTTGCACAGGGATCGAGTAAACGCCTTCCGAGGACTCGAGCTCAGCAACGTCCAACATGTATTCTTCCCGGAGAACTTCCCACCGCCGCTGAGGCCCTTGAAGAGGGACGTCTTCCATTACGTGAAGATGATCTACCGGAGCAAGTGCGTTGTGGCCATCACCGGCTGGTACAGGCTAGATTTTCTAGCTCGTTACTAGTTTGTTATTGACTGATTATTCACTCACTAGTCATTATCTTATTGAAAAATAAAATAGCGAGTCAAAATTAAAGGTACGTTGTTCCATAAAGACCTTAACCCACTTCGAGCCGGCCTGCAAAAATATTGAGATCTATGAGATTCAAGTACTGTTAAGATAGTTGGGACTCGAGAAACTCAAAAATTGTATGTCTATTACCTTATAACTAGACACCCATAAAGTTCAGTTTCTATTAGGACAGTATTTATTAGTCGAAACTTATATTAAAAATCGTCCTAAGTTCATCTTCTGATACTGCACGGGCTGTTTCATCAAGGATGAACTTGGTACAATCTTCGATTTAAGATCGGACTATGAATTACACAGTCGACCCGGGGGTAATAAACTTACCTCGCAATAGCGTTGTTAAACGGTCCTGTGGACGTTCCAGAACGATGCTTTTTGCGCTCCAGAACGCTTCCGTTCGCGAAGAATCATTCGTGGGAGAGATTCAGACGAAGCCCTCGAGGAAGCCATCAGCGCTCCCGACGGCTTAATTATCCCGACGAGTGTAAGAAACTATTGGAAATATTTCGGTCGCAGGTATGTGGAGAGAATCAAGGAGCACGGGCACCGTTGGAACGTTGAGAATGTAGTGGAGAGCTTGCTGGAGGCCTGGCGGAAAGTTCCGCGCGCGCTCATTATCGCCAGTTTCCAGCGAACGCACTTCAGAACGGACGATTGCTTCCTGGAGATCCATTGTGACGCGTGGGAAGAGCTGGAGACTGGGCTGTCTTTCCAGAGGTTCGTTACGTTCGACGACGACCTCCCGACGACGCGAGAACACCGCCGATCTTCCGGCCACGATTACAACCTGAGAACAACCAGAGAAGACGTCACTTTGGCCGACGATAAGCTCGATTCGAGGAGAGAGTTTCCGACTGAGAAAACTCACGATGAGTCGCAAGCGAACGGAGACTCAAGGAGAATTCGCGGCAAGGTGAGCATCGATCGGAAGAAGAAGAGAGACTCGCTGAAGAGATCCCGCGACGAAGCTCAACTGAACGAAGATCGACCGAGCGAAAAGACAAATAACGCGAGCGAGAATTCAATCGCAGCTCCTCGGGGGTCGAAGAGCAATGAGGAAGATATCGTTGCTTCGGCACCGGCGAAACGTCCGAAGATCATCAGTGTCGAAACGGTCCACGTGGTAGGGAAACGACGAACGAACGCTCAAAGCACCGTCGAAGAGCTCGATCTGACTACATCGAACGCAGGCCACGTTCTGCAACCAGATGACGCCACTGGTTACCAAGAGTCAAGAAGTGAAAACGATGAAGCTTCGAGCGCCGGCGAGCAGCGATCTATGGAGTCCTCGTGGCGAATTGACGGCTCGAACACGAGCGATTTCACGTCGCAACAAGTATTTAGCGATACATCCGCCGCTGATTCGGAGGAGCCGAATACATCGGTGGTTTCCGGAGTGAGCTCGAGAAGAGAGAACGAACCGAGTTCGGATGCAACGCCGGCGATGGACGGAAAAGACGGCCATTCCTCACGGCAATCTGCGAAGAGAAGACGATTGCACTCCGTCGACGTCCAAGAACCACTGAATCACCCCGACAACGGTGAACCGGAGCAGAAGAAGTCGAGGCCCGACCCCGATTGGGCGAAGCGCTACGAGACGACGTTCGTCTTCGGCTCGCCCGACGTAGCACGAACCATATCTACTGCGGCCGCCGATGAAGACGCGCAGCAACGGTGGCAGAGGCGACCGTACGAGACGAGTATTTTCACCATAAGACCCTGGAAGGATTAGGAAGGATCCGAGTGAGTGAACGTTCTTTCTACATCGTGACAATGGAAGATAAATTGGAACGGGTAAGTATAGGAGAAAGTGTAACGTCATTCTTTTCAATTTAGCAATCGCAGGCAAGACGGTAGGAGCCATCGAGGAAGCCGAAAGTCTAACAGGAGTCTAACGGAGAATCCAATCTGCGGAGGAAACACGAAGCCGAGAGTGCAATTCGATCGTCGCGTGTGATAATGAATAAGTTTCTAAAGTGATACGTATCGACGTACATTGTCATTTTTTAAATCTTCCATGTAACATCCTTCTCATTGATTGTCGACCTGTGCATTCATGTAGACAATTTTTATGAATTACGATTGGTAACGGGACAATTGGTGTAGATTATTGAAAGATATATAATTTAAAGAAATCCCGGTAAAAAAATTGCTCATACTTAATTATATATAAACATATATATAACTATGTAAAATTATATAGAAATATATAAAATTATATATGTAATTCCTTGTATGATTATTTCCTATATAATTTTACATGACTCGTTTCAAGAAATCAGACACAATTATGTATAGAGTCGTGTAAAATTATTAATATATAATTATGTATGATGCTGTCTCATTTCTTTACACGAAACGTGTAAAATTATAGAATTATATAAGGAAAATTATATATAATTTCATATATTTCTATATAATTTTATACTGTTATATATTATTATATATAAACAATTTTTTATCGGAGTTTTTTATATACTTTTATTTGATTTATTATATAGTTGTATATACATTTGTATATAAGAAATTTGTTATTGAAGGAAGATACCATTTATGAAACGTGACACACGCATTCACCTTTCGGTGTTCTTCGCACGGAACTTCGTAATCTCTCGAAATACCAGTGGGAGGCGCACAGAGCGAGCAATACGGAACTTGACTTACGGTCTAAGCGAAGGTTAATAGTTTTCCCGGTGATTCGCAAAATCGTCCCGCCCGGCGGAAAATTACATCGTTCATCCCGGAATCATCAACTCGAGCCGGAAGCTCTATCGCGCGCTTTTCCGTCGGATTTCTTCCCCCCGCCTACGCTCCCGTACCCCCTCCTCCTACCAGCCGGATGCAATTTCTCAGGATCGTCGTTTCCACGATGGGGGGTGAAACAAAGTTGCGCCCTTCCCGCTCGTAAGGGAGAAGTGGACCCGTAGCAGGTTTCGAAGGAACGATTCCCGGACGGTCCTTGAATAATGCGACTTGTACACTGCGCTGGCGTCTCGTCGAGTGTGAGTGATGCTAAAGGATTTATAGCGTGTCGCCACAGGCTCGTAATAATTTACAGTCGCTGCCGGAGGAATCTTGCGTTAGAACAGTGCTTTAGATTATCTCGGAAGATGAGGTCGAAAAGAGGAAGTAAAAATTTGTTCGAAATAGCGAAAAACTACCGTTTTTATGTGGAATGTTTCCATTTCGCTCAGAAAATTGTGTTTTGCGCCATAATTTCATTTTTAATTTTATTCGAGAAAATTTCAGGAAATAATTGTTCTACGTCAAAAGCGTTCGTTACGTCGTCGGATGTGTCGGAAGACTAAAGCAATTGAAAGGATAATAGAGAATAATAGTCTTCGATCTTATTTTCTCCATTCCTACATTTCAACATATTCCACAATGCGACTCGATACAATGAGACATTTCGTTTAGCCGGATTGCGCATCGGCCAAATTCCCTCATCGACGTGATTTTATCTCTATGGCATTTTAAAGAGGCGGAAAGTTCCCAATAAGCGAAAAACATTAAGTCAATCTTTTGAAACGT
This sequence comes from Dinoponera quadriceps, assembly GCF_001313825.1. Lineage (NCBI taxonomy): Eukaryota > Metazoa > Arthropoda > Insecta > Hymenoptera > Formicidae > Dinoponera > Dinoponera quadriceps. The sequence continues at coordinate 90,724 of NW_014555832.1, forward strand.
TGATTTTAGGTAGATTTTACAAACATTTCGACATAATATTTTCTAAATTCATCAAAATATAAATTCCACAGAGCTGAAACGATATTTAAACGAGGTGTTCTGAGATGCATCAATTAAAGTTTGATCTCGCGGGACGCCCCAAGCATACGGCTCGTCACAGATTCATCACGGCCCACTCGACATTTTTACAATACCGCCATCAGGCTGACGCAATTTGATGATATAAGATACACGAATATCCCCTTCAGGAATAGAGGACCGGGCTATATATAAAGACATGCAGTTTAATGCGCTCCTAGCTGTACAAAACGCGGCAGACATCATTGCGCACAGTACGTGTCTCAGTCGGCGGGCAAGATGCAATTTATCATCGTGCAGCCTTAGCAGCCGTCGTCGCGCTCAACATAATCGATTTCCGTTACACCGAGCACGTTATCGTTCGCGGATATGAACGTCGTAGGTGCCGTGTAATATTTTCGGGACGTGAGTGTGCGAATTCCCACGCCTCGAAAGGACATTAAGACGTTTCAAAAACGTGTCCGGGGGACACGTCCTGAAATTCCAAGGACGCTTTATGAAATTGGTTGCAGGAACAATTTTACGACGACTTTAGTAGTTTTCATATTTTTCAACTTGTAACATCATCTCCTCGGGATATCTTAAAAAAAAAAAAAAACATCTTATAGAACGCAACTTCCTATATTTTTTAAATATATTAATAATAAAAAACAAATTCTCTTATTGGATACAACCTTGTGTTGCAACCTTCTTGTGACTGACCACGCAACTACATAACACGATATAGTGTCATGCAATAAACTGTATACTTAATCACTAAGCTTGAAAATGATCGTTAATCGAGTCCATTTTATTTATAAAAATGTGTTATATAATATATGTGTTGACGTCAAGTGTTCATATACTTGTTAAAATAATTGAAGATAAATATATAAAGAAGAATAATTAAATGAAATAAAGATATTGGTCGGGATTGTAGTGTTACCTAGCAGTGACAATAAAAATCCTTTATGCTCAATGGGTTTGAATCTTGGCTAAGTAAGGTTTGAGTCTTAGATAAACAACACACACATATATATATATATATATATATATCTCTGTAGTAAAATCTTCACTACGAGCCATTATTATTTTTACTGACGAGTTAACGTTATTTAATATATGATAGTATTGTTTATAAAATAAACAGATTTTTTTATTTACTTATATTCATGTAACTTTTCTCACATAAAATGTTCAGCAGTTCCCAACAATTCCCTTCAACAATTTTTTACATCAATCCTGATCTTTTCACTTTTAATCAATATTTGCGTATATTGTCCCCTCAAACAGGATGTGGCTTAAGCTTATTTCGTGGATAAGAACGAAGTCTGGAGATTCTTGACCGAGATTTCAAAGCCGTTTCTACGAGGAAGTAACGGCATCATCGGAGGCAGCGGAGAAAATATCACGTATAAATATAATAACGACCTGTTTCCAATGGCAGGAATGTGCAGTACATCAGGAAAGTAGAAAAGTACAAATTCGTCTACACTTTTAACTGCTTAGCGGTTCTATTCTTCGAAATTGGGCCTCTTTGATGACCGATAGTGCTTTCTTTAGTATCTCGTCGTGTATCGCCGACATATCCTGGTCAGCGTCCACTGTGATCCACGTGTCATCCTTCAATTGTTCGTAATTAGCGTTGACGCACGCCTGAAAATCGTCCTTCTCGAATCTTTCCTTACCCCAGTTGTTACGCAGCTCTTGCTGGTGCTTCGACACCTTGAGAAGCACCACACAGTCTGGCTTTGGCAGTCCCAAGTCCGGCTGTTTGCACCAATTTAGGCTTCTGCCCGTGTTGGCTGCCGTGTACGCAGTCCCGGAACTCGCGTACCTGTCCACCACCAGAGTAATACCGGACAAGAGCGTCTTCTCCATGTCTTCCTTACACTCCCACCGATTGGCTGAGAATAACAAGTGAGCTGCCTCGGGCGGAATATTTATCTCTTTCGACAGGAAACCATTTAGCAAACCTCCAACGGGTGTGTTTCTGTCTGCAAGAAAGTGTAACATATTTGTTAGTATTTACATGAAAATCCTTCTATCCCGTTCTTCCCGTCGTCCCTTCTTAATCATTTCATTGATCTTAGATATTATTTCTGTACTGTCTCCGAGATTCCACTTTTATTTGGATATTTCCAACAATCACGGAAAGGGAAATTTATTATTCAGCAAATACCAACTTAATGTAACGTCGATGTTGCAATACTGTTAGTTGGTGTTCTTTAGGTACTTCCAATCTACTTATATCGAGTTCACCGGCTGTCATTTTTAAATCGAATGACATAACTTATCGAGTTTGCAACACAAAAGCAGCAACGCGACATGAAGGGAGACAACTTGAATTATGATTGCTCTTCCGCAAGGACAACGATATCGATTATACTTCATAAGTAGCGAATTTGCAGATCACTGATTAAGTATCCGGAAGTTGTCTCCCGCGCAAAGTAACATAACCTAATATATAACAGGTGGTCAAGTTATTCGTCGCTTACTTGGGAAAGCGTGCGCTTTCGCGAGAATCGACCTCTCGTTCAAAGCTTTCGTCAACATCTTCGCCTGGGTCGACTTGCCGGCTCGGTCGCAACCCTCCAGGACGATTAACGCACCGCGTTTACCATACATGGTCGCACGTGTACACACGTTAGTACGCGTCATGCGATGATGTCGTAAAGCCAGGTTCACATCGTCGCGGCGAACCTGGGGGGCAAATTTTCTGCGGAACGTCGTTGCGAATCTGTCATTCCCATCGGGCTTTTATTTATCGCAATTTCCTCCGTCATAACATTTCCTCGACACCATAAAATAGCGACTCTCGTTAGAAAGGTTCAAGTCAAATCTTGATGTTCGCAGTGACGTTCGGATCAATTCGAGCACATGGACGCATAACGCGCGGATATTATCTACTGCCAGTATTAGAGATGTAATATTACCATCAGGTTCAAAATGACGATACTTATGATAGAATTACGGTAAGACGGTAACTTGTTGGTAGTAAAATTTGTTGTTTTCGACGGTCATGTTTTCATGCACGAATAGGTTGCGTTCATGTTTTTCACATCAATGCATAAAATAAAACAACATTCCTCTTGTATTCCCAATGAGCGAGAAACTTTAAATTAATCTTTTGAAACGTTTGTTTTATGTGGATTTTATAAACATTTCGACGCAATATTTTATGAATTTTAAACTGTTAGTTGAAAATGTAATATTAAAAATGTTCAATTATATAAAAAAATGGAGAAATGCAAATGAATAATTTTAGCGGGGGAGACGAAATCTCGGGCAAGACCGGTCGGAATGAAAACTCGTTCGTGCGAAATATTTTAACACATTATTTTATTTGGTTTTTTTCCTTAAAAAAAGAATGAACTTGAAATCGGTCTTCTGGTTACCTCACTTGGATTCTGGCGAGTAATGACTGGGCATTGTTTTTCGAAGCGACGATACACACTAAGTTGCAAATTAAACTAGCTATGTATATATATAATATTTATATATAAGGTAGGTTCTTTGCTTTTCTCTCGTTTACAGCATAATACATCAGTAATAATGCATATTTACGTCTTCGTATTCTCCTCGTTAACTCTTTCTCTCTCTTTCACACGCATACACACTCTCTCCCTCTCTCTTTCTCTCTTCCTCTCACACCCTCCTCTTTCGTTCGCCCCCTCCCCCCCCTCGTCCCAATTCACACTCTTCACTTGCCAAACGCCGGTATTTTCGAGGGCTAAAGAATTACGTTAAATATTTTCGCACACGCGTTTTCTCGCTCTTTCCCTCTCTGCCACACACTCCCTCTCGTTCTCGCGGCACAACACGTGGATCACACTGGCAGATTACGTTCCACGTGCGCGGCATACTTATTTTTCCTGAAGAAGAGAAATAACACACAGTCGTGGCGCGCGCGCGTCGTCACGTGGACTTCCGTTCCGAGACACAACAGGTAGCATACAATCACCCTCCGACGGTGGACTAATTAGCAAACACTCGAACGCAATCCGGAATACCGAGATACGCCTCGCGCGACACCGTTGGCACGGATTCCTCGGCGGCTTTACGCGTGGCCGGCAACTCCACGAGGCGAGGATTTCCCGGGAGTCTGCGAACTTCCAATCTTTCGCGACAGGCAACTTCGTTGATTCGTTCCGGAGCGAAAACTTCGCCAGGTCGCGATGTCTATTCTCGAAGAACTTACTCGAGGGGAACAGCTGACGTCGTCTGTTTGTTGCTCCACTCGATATCGCTCGAGATAAATAAATAACATTCGACGTTTCGAGCGCGGTGAATTACGCCCCGTCAAGCGCGTCGTGAAATTTCCGAATCCGAAGCTCGTCGAAAAATCCGTGATTCTCTGAAGGGAGATCGCTTCTCGCGTGTTCGAGGAACACGACGGGCTTTAAGAAGAAGAGACACCCCGCGGGTGGGAAGAGAGACGTGTTCCGACGGTTCCTCGATCTCTTCGCGATCGGCCGGATCGCGCCTCGAGCTCAGCGTGACGCGCGCGAGCGCACAAGAATTATTATTATTATTATTATTATTATGTATAAAGGTACAATATCTCTTCGCTCTCTCGATCCCTTTTTAGAGAAAAAACAAGTGTTTAGCGTGTCCCTCGCGTGTATGTATACGTTTCTACATGTATGTATAAGTAATATACAATAAGTTTTTACAATGTAACACAGGAAGCACGACGGGACGTCGCTCGTGATCCCCGAATCTTGCGAATACTTTCCACGTCGCCCAATTTCCCGACCCGCAAATAGATTTCTTGCCACGAAAACATCCACGAACTCGCTCGTACCGTCAGAGGATGAAGCCCGGATAAACATATTTCGGTATATTGTCTGCATCGCGACTAAGTACGTTAAGATGCGTTTTTATGCGACAAACATTTTGTTAGTATATAAAAGAAGATCATCTGATGCCGTGAAAATTGCGACAATATTGCGACGATAATATGATGCCATAAATATTGCTGTTTATTTTGCTGGAAAGGAAACGCAATTAACCCTCCGTTAGTCGCAATATTTTTTATTCATGAATGGTTGCAATATATTTCGCAAATATACCAATTTTCCTATTATTTTCCTCCGCTTCCTGAAACAATTTTTCTTCCATTAGCACTTGGCTAGTAGACCAAGCACTGAAGTACGTAAGAAACAGTAAAGAATAAAGAAAACAAATACATTGTAGCCTGAACGCATTTATTAAATACATTTGCGACTAACGGAGGATTAATTTTTGCAGTAATAAGAAGACAATATTTTAATTTAACTTATGGCATAATAAATGAGTACCTCTTAAAATTAGCATATTTCGAACATGTGCTGTTGCAACACAAAGCATACATTAAATATTTGCGTCTGTTCCGTATTTCTATGTGGTAAGTCTTGCAACAGTCTTACCTCGACGAGTCCCGCAATCGACACCTAGTAAACAATAAACGGAAACATTACATCATGTTACAATTTCCCATTCAACAATGTAACAGTTACGTACATTACACATATTACATGTAACAATTACAACGTTGAGTGAAAAATGATGCAACATTGATGAAATTTTACTCTTGGTTGGTGTTTATCGGTTTGAGTTCGTTTCTCAGCCGTTCCCGGGAGATGCATTTTCCTATTGAATGCGTTAGGGAACTTCTCGAGGTAAACAAGTGTCGCAACCTTTCACCCTCTGGCATGTGCACGATCGGAAAAGAGCGACGTGACGGGGAGAGGGCGAAGAAACGGTCGAAATTCGAGCGAGATCGCGCTCATGCCCGCCGTGCTTCCGCGTTCGCGCGCATACGGTGAACTTGCGCCTTCTCACCCTCTGTCTCTCTTTTTCTTCTCTCTTTCTCGCGCGCGAACCCCCTTTTAAAGTTAGTTTATTCAAAGTTAAAGCTTTCGATGAGATTTTTTTCACATTTTTCGGTCTTTTTACATAATGCTTGTAACAACGGCACGTGGTTATCAAAGTCACGAAACGCCTTGCGGGCTCTCGGCTCGCGCTCTCGCGTCTCGCGTTTGAATTCCAAATGGGAGCGCGCGCGATGGGATCGATTTTTATTCACGGACGTTCTTTGCGAGTGTTCGGTAAATCGATCTCCCTCTTTTTTCTCATTCCCCTTCTCCTGATTTCTATTTTTACCCCCGTTTTCCCAGTTAGAACCGCAACGTTAAATTGACATCGATTCGACGTCGATGCGTCGATGAATGGCCAAATACTATAGTTGACATCGATTCGACTTTTCACTTCTGGCTGGGTTGGAGATACTCAAGAGCTATCGTGATGCAAGACAAACGGTCGCTTTTGGCGTTAGTTGCGAGACGCGAGAGACGAACCTCTCTCTCGCGGACATGCAGCGACGCCACGTACTATTTTATCCCCTTCTTCTTCTTCGTTCATCTTCGCCTTTAGTCTAATCGCTCACGTATGTATTCGTTGAAAATTCCGCGCGTGACACACACACACATACCACACACGCACACGTAAGCATACACGCATACACACAGAACACAGCCAGTCATGGCTGATCGTTTGCCGCCTCGTCAATTTGTTCTGGGTTTCCGTCTCTTCGCGTTCTCCCCTGCTCTTCCTCGTTCTCTCACGTTTCCTCATTTCGTTTCGTTTTCCCGATCTGTTCTTTTGATTTCTAATGATCGTTCGTGAAACGACGACGACGATGTCGCGAAGAGGTGCGATGATCTCGTTCGGACGGAGCTGGACAATTAGTTTTATATTCAGCAACAGGGTCGAATAAGATACCAGAAGTCTGAAAGATTTTTCTACAATTGAAGAGTAAACGTTAGAATGGCAATTTCAAGCTCCCGATGTAGAAGTGATTCAAGCGGCAGAAAAACAAATCTCATCCATTAATTGTAATTCAGGAATTCGTACATAGCAAAAACGTTCAATTACATAATTAGTCCAATACTCCATAGCAAATTTTTACTTGGATCAAGTAAACACTACTTGATCCAAGTAAAATATTTTCCTAGTAAATTATTCAAGTAAAATACATATATATTTCCCTGATTCAAATAAAATTTACTTAATCTAAATAAAAATTTGCTAAGGTGTATCGGAGTAATTATTTACTTGAATTTAACATTTTTTTCTGTCGTTTAACAACCGTGCGAATTAATAAATCGATTTATTGTTTTGCGACCTGCGCCCAGCTACCTCCTCGCATTCTCATCGAGTGCACGACGTAAACTAACGCGACCCGAAGATCTTCACGACACGACCCTGAGAGGGAGCCTCAATTGTTCTCTAATGTCTCCTCTAATTTTCTTCACGTTTCGCGTATCCTAGTTTTGTGAAAATGTAATATTAAGGCAACTCTTGTTATACTAATTAATGATTCACGACATTACAAGCATTTCTTGCCGTTCGTGTTCCATCGACATTCCGCCGCCGCACGTCAGTCGCGCGATGGACAAGCGTCAGCTTCGATTCCGGTCATTCCAACGCAAAGCTACATCCGCGTGCACGCGTGTCGACGATACGTCAAGATTGGCATTGAATAACAAAAAAAAATTCCCAAATCGATATCAATTAGATTAATTCACTCCACCATTTTTGGAGCATCTACATCTTCGCCCGAATTACTGTAAAATTCAACTTTAATTCGGTCTCACGCGTTAAAGAATTAAGAAGTTCAAAGGCAACATCGGATTTCCCTTACATTAGAAGATGATCTCGCCGTGAAAGTTTAGATTTAATCAAATAAATAAAAAAAGTCTATACTATTATTTACTGAATTTCTTTCACATAGAGAAATCTGCACACACGGTAAAGAAAAAGACTCTCGTTCAAATTTGCGGCTATAACTTTCACGAGGCTATCGTGTATCGACGCCCGTGCACCGACATCGGAAAAGACGCGCGGAAGCACACCGACCTGAAGAAATTGACGTTCTGCGATCCCGTCCTGCACACGCATACACTAAACTTCGTTCGTACCGCGGCTGCACGCGCATGACTTAATTAGACTCAGACTCAGATCAACGTATTTGAAATTTCCTTTCTCTACCACTCTTTCTCTCTTCCTCTCTCACTCTCTCGAGAGTATAATTTTATATTTATAATATGTATATATATATATATATATATATGTATGTATGTATATATACATATATATAATATTTATATACTGTATTTTTATACTGTATATCGACGAGATTTCGATTATTTGCAAAAGTATGAAACTCTACGGAGCCTCGGCACCTCGGCGCCTCGGAGATCTAGTGACGAAGTTGCTTCTCTTTTATCTCCTCCCTCGTTTCTGCTAAGACCGGCACCCGCTTCGATTCACCCGCACTATTTTCTTTTCGCTATTATGATTATTTATTATCGACAGGGCGCACGGTGTCTCACAATATAATAACGCTTTCAATGCTCGTTTATGCTAATTATGTATATGCATATGTATAACATGTGTATATGCGGGTGTCTCTTTACGTGTACATATTTATATATGTATACTATACGTATGTGTATATATACGCGTCTCTATGTTATATTTATATATTTATATATGTATATAGATAAGTAGAAAAACTTAACGATAATTCCTCGCTTCCTCCGTTCTCACGTGCGACTCTATCTCACTCGTTCGCTAAGACCACTCGCGTCACTTCTTTTTAACTGGTTTTACCTTAGCGTATATAAATAAATACAAGAGTAAGTGAAGTCGTACGTGTGAGAGAGAAATTCATTTATATATATATTCCTTTCTCTCTCTCTCTCTCTCTCTTTTTGCCTTTCTTATTTATATATTTATATATATACTATATATATATATATATCGGTCGAGCAACGATTCCATAAAATCTCTCATACTAACCCAACGAAAGTGTATGTTACGTTCGTTCCACCTGCGAACCGAGTTGAATAATTCTTTTTTTTCCATTTACTTCTCACTTTTTCGTATGCAACAAAATGGATGCACCATTGTGTCGTACTTGTTCGCGAGTTTGTCTGCTTCTCTGCATTTCACTGTGTGGATGTGTGTGTGTGTGTGTATGCTTGTGATGTAGTACGGTGTGTATGGTGTGAGACCTTGGTATATTCTTACTTTATATATGTATATATATTTATAATCCACGTGTGCGGAGTGTCCACGTGTGTTGTCGGCGGCGATTAACGAAATATCCGGAAAGTGTCGCTCGGCTCTCTCGTTCATCCACCTGCCGGCTCTTGCCCCTTTTTGACCGATCTTGGTGTAGCTCTCGTTCGGACGTTAAGAACATCGCGAGCTTCCGCGGTGTCGTCGTAACGCGATTCGACTCGTTAGCCTGTCTCTTTGTCTTTCGCTTTCCTTCCTCGTTACCGTTAGTTCGTTTTAATATCACTGAAAGTCCGACGATGCGTCGGAGGCTCGCGTGATCGCGCTTCGATCGGATAACGTGTCGCGAAGTTGCGTCCGACAATCGCACGACGAGTGCAATCACGGTAATTAGGGAAAGTAATTATTAATGTCTATTATTGTTGTGTTAGTAATTACGCAGGATACGCGCAGGAGCCGCGACGCTCGCAAGTAAAAAAAGTTACCGATATCCCGATATTTTATGAAGTGACTTTACGGAGGAATCGTAATTTCTTCTTTGTTAATTATTATCGACGACGCTGATTGAATTTCGGAAACGGAACTTTGCTTCGCCACAGTTACGTTACATCGAAACGATAACGCGACGCCTTCGAGGATCGCTCAGTCGCGTCGAGACGAGATTGGACATTGTGTATCTATTAGCGCGTTACTTTAGTACTTTTCATGTTTCCTCCTAACACACATACGCATTACGTTTCGTATTTAACGACAACGATGATCTTGCCAAGTACTTAGTTAGAGTCTTTTATTATCGCCTGCCACAATGGATACCGTCGAAGATGAATCGTAGAGTCGTTATTATTATTTATTATTATTATTATTCTTAGTTTATATTATTTTAGTTTATTATATTCTTAGTTTATTATATTAATATTATTGTTATTATGATCCTTATCGGTATTATTACTATCATCATTAAATATTTTTCTCACCGTCATCATTATTATTAGTAAAATTATTATTAGTATTATTATTACACAGTCATTTTTTGCACGACTGCAATCGTTATCAGCGTTAACGACGTTATTTTGTTGCTAAACATAATTTAACGGTTTCGTCGAGTGTTCATTTTTTAATTAGCATTTTTCAAGCTGTAATTACGTTAATGTTTGTGTTTGAGATTACGTTACGTGTTACGTTTACGTTTTTAGTTCATCGCTTGCGAGTTTGGTCATCCGCTTGTCCTCTTTATACGACGCTAGATAGTTCGTAAGATCGCAAGTTATTCTCGAGTTATCCTTTCACGCACGTACGACACTTTATTCACGTGTACATTGAACGGCATACCTAATATGCGCGCATGCATTCTCCCTTTCTCTTTCGCTCTCTCAGCCCTTTCGCTTTTTTCTGCCTTTTACACACCATGTACGCCATCGATTCTCTTTCACGCATTCTTCTCGACCCGCATTTACACCCTACGTCTAACGATAATTCTGCTCTTAACCAATTGTCGTTTCATATTTGAATGTATGTATAAAAAAAAAAGTCAATTTAGATACCTTCGTTTGAAACGTTTCATCTTGCGAATTTCCAGATTGACGATCACTGTCACGGAACACGATCTCTCAACGTCACACTTCGAACGAAGCAAAACAAATGCGGATAACGATGATATTTCGCGTTAAAGGCGACGCTAAGCAAGGGTGTGAATGCGGCTCTGTCCCTTTCTCGCTATTAATATAAACACATTGTTTTCGTGACTGCGGGATCGTCTATCGACGCGACCGTATCGTCGGACAGGTTGAGATTTTTCGGGTTTATCACAGAGAAAAACATTTTTATGAATATTTAATCTTATACTTCACCGCGTATACACGCACGCACGCATACACACGCGCGCGCATCGTAATATTCAACTTCATCGCGATTTTACGCGATCTCCGCGCGTAGATTGTTGTCGATCCAAATTTGTCCCGCGACATTCGCTAATACCGGCCTGTGAGTAATCGCTTTCTCTCGAGACCAATTGAATTTTTATAATCGTTTTTAAATGCAATTCCCATGTAAAATTGATATGAAAAAAGAAAATTTTCCTTCTAAATTTCTCTTTCCAAGAGGATTGTAAAGAGAAATTTTCCTTTAAAATTGCTTTATAAATAAAAAAGAAAAATCTTTCTTTCTAAATTTCATTTTCGATTCTCGAAGTTTGAATAAATATCTATATCTCATTTATTTTACTCGAAAGATAAGACGAGAGAGAAAATATACAATTCAACGGAGATAATACGCGGGTCCGTATTAGCGAATCGCGATGTAACGTTCTTCCTCTCGTTCCGCGTTCCCACTAATTATAATAATTACAGATTCCTTTTAATAGCGACGTTTACACATGACGATACGATTGAGTTTTTAACGACTGAGTTTTTAAAGCACTTAAGGGAAGAAATCACGCGATTCTGATTACGCGTTACTAGAGATGCGCTCACGAGATCCTCGGTGATTCTCTCGAAAAGAAGGAGAGTATTTTTACGTTCTTCACGTTATCATACTTTTTGTATATTTTTTCTACTATTTGGTTTATTTCATTCAAGTGTAATTTTTCTAGATCTGTAAAATAATCGCGCGTCATCGAGAGAGGATATCAAATTCTACTACTGCGAACAACTTCGATGATGGACACCGTTATCCGTTCACCAAGGATCTTTCTGCGTGAATCACACACCGGAAAATCACTCATTCTCTCTTTCTCTCGTTCTCCACACCATTCTCTCGCTCTTTCCTCAGTTTCGCTTGCGCATGCACACGTATTCTCGAATTAGCTACTTACATTAATTAATTTCGTTACGTAGTGGCAACATTCTCGTTTATTTTGACTTAGTCGATACACGAAAATTATGCAAACAAGCGCAGAGCAGCGTCGGAAACCGATCGAAGTACTCGTCGGAGAAACGAAGTAAGTCGGTCCAATCTGTCCTTCCATTCGTACTTTCCCTTACTTTTAACCTGTTCAGCTTTGACGTTGAAATGAAACGTGCGTACGAAAATTAAAGGAGGATAAAATACTTGTGAAATAAAAGCGGCTTGTCATCGGCCGATCCAATTAATTACGTATTGGCCGACTTACTCAGCTTCCCGAATTCACCGGTTCAATTACTCGCGTATTCCACTCGTACATTCGTCCGATTCCTCTCGCTTTCTCTCTCTCCCTTTCGTTCACCGAATATATGTACATTTACCTACGTACAGACATATCGTATATCCATAACGTGTTGCAAGAAAAAAAAATGACGTACGCTTATGTACACCTATGTATTCTCATGTATGTCTTTCGGCTTAAAACACCTCATACGATTGGCAGTATGTTAATGTTTTTTTTTTATATTTAATATAATGTGGTTGTTAGCTTTAGTTGTAATCTCGTTTCGGACACATGTGTTGCAATTTAGCAAGCCCTCGTTTGCGGATATAATTCTCTCGACCTATCACCCCGTTCTTTCTCCACCTATTATGCTTTTAATTCCACCGTACATTGTTTAAACGAACGTTCTTCAATGATTCGACGGCGAATCAGGTTCTCTTTCCACGAAAAAACCTCGAGTTTCGAATTAACTAATGACGTAAATTGATGTTCCACGTTCGCGTGTTTCGATAATTAGCACACTTAGTATTACAGTAATGATAGTAACAGCACTAGTAGCGACGATAGTAGTCGGTAGAATAGTTTTGTAATAGTAGTAGTAGTAGTAGCGGTAGTAGTAATAGTAACAGTAGTAGTAATAGTAGTGTAGTAGTTGTTGTAGTAGTTGTAATAGTGATAGCAGCAGCAGCAATAGTAGTAGTAATAGTAACAGTAGTAGTGGTAGTAGCGGTAGTAATGGTAATAGTAGTAATAGGTAGTAGCAGTAGTTAATAGTTAGTAATAGTAATAGAGTTAGCTGTTTCTTCTTCTTCTTTTCTGGTAGGTGTTGTTAGTAGCAACGGTATTAGCAGTGTTGATAGTATAATAAGTATCGTAATTCAATTATGCGGTAATTTATACAAGTGCTTGAAAACCGTGTGGGGCAGGTAAGAATTGTTTATCTCTCCTTCTCGTACATCCTGTACCTTGGTGTCTTCTATATTTTCCCGTTCGCTTTCTCCCCTTCGCACTTCTCTTCCCTTCTTCCTCTTTTTCTCTCTTCTTCACACGTCTTTCCCCGTCCCCCTGACGATGCTCGCGACGATCGTTCTCTCCCTCCCCGCGTACGACGTGCGGTGTCTCATCCCGTCTACGCACCTTCCCCTCGATCGTAGTCCTCTTTTGCTTGATTCTTCTTTTGTTGTTTTGTTTGAAGTTCCCCCTCCCCCCGATTACTGATTGGCACGAATCGCGAGGCAGCATCCGCACGAATCAATGATTTCGCGAGTTTAGTCTCGCCTTGCCGATCTCTCCTGCCGCTATCGATAAGCAATAGATAGCGGTCGAAGAGTTTTTGCTCGAAGTAACGTCAACGGAACGTCGCCTTGCGTGTATAACGTTAATATAACGTCAATGTGCGACTTCTAGCCCCTTTAAACGCTGTTCGGCGTGATTCGACGGTATTACACGACTTATTGTATTTTTCCCTAACTCTATTACAGCTATCCCTGTATATATCTCGTGATCTTGTGAACTTCCTCTCACACGGCGTAAGAGAAATTTTAGAAGTTTCGCGGTTTTTCTTTCCTTTTAATATTCGCCAATTCGCCAGAACGCAACGCGATCACGTTCGACGTGAATTCCGGAGTCTCGTGTGACCAACTATCGATTTATCCCCGTTAATTTTACGCTTCGTCGACTTCGCCGATACCGCGAATTTTCTTGAATTTTTCTTTACTTTCCCCTTCATCCGCACACGTGACGTGCAGCCACGAATGATCGCGCCGATGTCGACCCACGTGGCTTCTCCATCTCGACTTCTACTCTCTACAAATAACGCGCCTAATATAATTAATGCCAACGCCGATCTCGCGAGCGCGTTCTCGCCTCCTGGAACGAGTTTTCCATATTGCGAGCCTACTCACAAGAACCGCAACTGCGAGCGGTCGATATCGCGCAGCGACAGTTCTTGCGCGTCCTTCCCTCTCTCCGACTAGCGGGGCGATTTCCGATCTTCGGTGCTTCTCTTTCTAACTTGTTTTGTTTTTGATTAAAGTGTTTCCTCACGCGACTTCGCTAATGGCAGAATGGAGCTACTGAGTCCCGGTAGAACAGTTTGGATTCTCTCTCCTGTACGATTGTTACGCGTTAAGAGGGTCAACCCTTGACTTCCACTATTCCTTGCCTCGGTCAGGGTCTCTCTCTCTCTCTCTCGCCGGGCGACTCGTCGGGAAACGCTCGCTCTCGTTCGTCAGTCCGTTCTGTGTAACGCGGCGAGGTTTCCCGACGACCCGCTTTTGACGAACATTCCTACAGCGAAGGGAAAAGGGGGAAAGAACACAAAATGTTTCTCAAAGTCTCGAAAAGGAGCCTTGGCCTCGCAGGGCCGACAAAATGGCGGGGCCCGACGAGTCGCGTCGCGCGTTCTATATACTCTTCTACTTCTCGAAATCGTGTCGCCCTGCCGTTCTCCTCATCTTACTCGGTTCAATCGATCAGCTACCCTGAATCAACGTCGTCGTAGGAACATCGCTGATTACCGACGTCACCCGCACGGAGGTGGAACGATTCGACGCGTCAGTCGCGAATATTATCGATGAATCTCGCAAGGGAAGGGGTTTCACACGCCTACGTCATGCGTACCACTCGTTCATCCGTTCGTTCGCACGCACGCACACACACACACACACACACACACCCCGTACACGCAGCAGTAGACACACGCACACGTAAGAGAACGTTTGTGGTGATCACAGTGCCCGATTCGGCCGTTCGACGAGTCTCTCCTCCGGAAAATCGTATAAAAAGTGGATCTTCCCCGGCGAACTCCTCGATCCATCGTCGGCCGATCGAGGCGCGAGGGAAGATGCTGAAATATCAACTCACTCGTATGGTCGGAGGGTTCGAGCTCTCGCAAACGTCCGCTTTTGTCCACCTCGTCCACTGTCGACCACCACCACCGCCGCCACCATCACTACCACCACCACCGTCAACTTGTCTCTCGATGTAGCTGTCGCGACCACACCGCTCTTCCGATCGCTCCGCCGTTCGTCGCCCGCACCACCGAGCGACATCGAGCGTCCCCGACGACCGGCGATCGATTGGGCTAATCGCGATCGTGGCATTCATCTCTCCACGACGCTCGGAAGATCGCCCGGGCCGGGTGATCGTTGTTATTAGTCTTGCTAAATTCGATTTCCTAGTTAGACTGCCGAGTCTTCGCCAAGCTCGGCCGGTTTGATTGCATCTCGATCGGAACAGCCGCACATCGCACTCTTCCTCGTCCGCGTGCGACGTCGCCATCCAGTGATTGACCTACTCTTGTCGACTGTCGGACGGGTGGATCGACTTCTCGTTGTTGTCGTTGATAAAGTTGCCGACCCTGTTCGGCCGCCGTGTTCAGTCTCCTCGGATCGACGTTGGTCTCCCCGCGCTCAACGATTCATTTCCGCCTTCTCTCCTTTCGGTCGCGCTGCCGGAACACGCCGACCGGAATTGCCGCCCCTGCGCGGTACCGCACGGCTGGTCATGGCCGTCGGGAAACCGCCGGGGTTTCAAGGCTTTTCCATTGCCCTCGAGTGCACACCGCGGAATCAACGCGTGTCCCATTTGGACAATTCATGCGCAAACCCTGAGACGCCTGGGGGCGTCCACGTCACCGGACCACCGTCCAGGGTCCCACTTTGGCTAGCACCAATCGTCCTCGTCACTGTCGGAATGCCGCGACCTGCGGAAGAAA
Organism: Dinoponera quadriceps; assembly: GCF_001313825.1. Lineage (NCBI taxonomy): Eukaryota > Metazoa > Arthropoda > Insecta > Hymenoptera > Formicidae > Dinoponera > Dinoponera quadriceps. The sequence continues at coordinate 106,689 of NW_014555832.1, forward strand.
TCCTTCGCGGTCAGTCAAACGCAACGCTTTTCAATCTCAGTGAATATATTACAAGGATTTCTTCATTACCTGGGCGTTCTCTGTTTCGACTGCGGCTGCGGCTTGTAGCCGTTCGGCACTGGGCTGGGTAACATACGGCCCATCCCGCCGCGGCCCATCGCGACCGCCTGCTCGAAGCTGAGCGGTCGCAGGTGGCCCATACCCGGCTGCATGTGCGGTGGCGACGGATGCTGCAGCATACCTGATGGCACCGGCACATGCGGCCCCATGTGCGGCCCGTGAGTGGGCGAAGCGTTCAGCTTGGGGAAGTTGATGCTGGTCGGCTTCAGCTGCAGGGTCGACGGCTTGCTCGGCGTCGGCGGCAGCTGGCGACCCTGACCCCTCCTGGCCACCAGCACCGGGTAGCTGTGTTGATGCGGATGATGGCGACGACGATGGTGATGTGGGTGACCGCCGATCGGGCTCGGGCTCCTCGACCGTTGCTCCAGGCTGGTCGTACCGTAATGGCCGCGGTCTATCCGGTGAACCGGACTCGGCGACCTCGCCGGACTCGTCGAGGCGCTCCATGGACCTAACGGAGACGCTGGGTTAAAAGGACGGTCGCACACTTTGCGCGTGGACAAATAGTTCCGGTAAAAGGGTGGCTCGAGTACAAGCGGTGTGTTGATAAGGCTGTTGAGAAGCCGTTCAGGGTAGAGACGATGATCGTTCGGCGATTCTCTCCGTTCACGATCGCTTCGATCAGCGCGGGATGCGTAGTGGAGCCTCGGATATATCTAGAGCGGCAGTCTCTTTCTCTGTACGAGAGAGCCGAAGACTTCGGAAGAGGAGAAGAATGGTGGAGGATGAGGAGAAGAGAGGGCAAGCTCTATCGCGCAATTAACCCTCTATAGGGCCGGTTCTTTTTTCCCTTTCTCTTCCACGGAGGGGAGAACGACGGCTGCATCTGTTAAAGATCATCTCAACGAGGCGTAATAACGTTCGTGTGAGATTCCTCGGCTTCTTCGCGCTCTTCGATTTGTGTGAGATGTGGCATAAATATATGTTTCCTCCGGACAAAGTATAATAATAATGACACCGCGAGCATGTATACTGATTCGAGAAAATCATAAAATCCGATAGAGGGTTAATGGAGCATGCTTCGTGTGCTGCTTCGTGATGCTGCGAATAACTCGAACCAGTGCTGCAAGACACATGTCCAGGTGCCGGTGCTCTCAATCGAAATTCTAAAAGGCGTCTAATACAGCATGCACGAGATACTACTGAGAGAGAGTGCATCATTTCTATATGGATAAGTAACCCGCGACATGATTGTCGCTTTCTAACGCGATCAAGATACGCAGACACACAACTCCTTTGCGCGCAAACTACGCGCGTGAACCGATCAGCCATGTCATATCACTGTTTTAGAGCCAACAGGTTCAATTGCTTGCTCGTGCCAAACATAAAGGAATCTAGTCGCGTCTTCCGAGCTACATTCGCGTCGGCAACAATCCGTCCATAAAACGTGAACAGATCATACTCGAGAATCAGTACAGACCTTGCAGTGCTCTACGAATTGCCTAGTCTACTCTATATCTTCATTTCTAGATTCGATCGAACTAAGTAAAGACAGCCTCTTCTAATATAAAAAGCATCGAATGGCGAAAACAAGAAGAAACGCGCGAAACACGCGGAGCATCGGTGCTGGTTGGTGTGAGACATCGGTTTGTTCGGATTGGTGGGTCTACCGTGTGTTTATATCGGTAGTGTGATGGTAGTGGTGGTGGGTGTCTCTTGCGCGTGTCATTGCAAAAAACAGGAACGAAGAAACGGTGAAAGCCAAACGTTTGTTGATTATCATTATCGTAAACACCATAACTGCCGTGGACAAGGGAATGAAAAGGAGTTGCGAAAGAAATTACCATCGTCGTAATAGTCGCAGTGGTCGTAATAGTCTGTGTAGGCGCATAACAGAACAAAACGAAGAAACGTATTACATCGAGTCACACAGAGCCTCTGCTTCTTACGAGTAAAAACCATTTATAGCAACATTCATGTTCTTAATGAACCGTGACTACGAACTCTCTTTCGCTTTGCTTTTTCGTTAAAATGGTGCGCTAGAATTTCAACGACGCTACGTTGCAGCGATATGATGCGCACGACGCGCGCAATGCTGCCTGTCGTAGTTAATTCCAAGACCAAGAGAGACAACAGAGTATCACCAAGCCGGTTGAAAAGATAATATATATAATTATGTATATAGAGTAATATTTATAATGGAAATAACACCAAAAATATGAAGGTGTCAGTGGTACGGTGGCAGAATAGGTACAAAGATGCTGTGTTCGTAGTAAATTCTAGGCTAATCAAGACAACGAGAGAAACCGGTTGGAGATGATCGACACGAAACAGAGTTTGCAGTCGTGGCCTCGTGAAAAAGACTTATCGTTGCACCGTGGCTTTCGCTGGCCGGAATTATCGCCGGTACGTCGTACCTCGTATCCTATGTCGATGATTATACTGTGACGAATGGGGATGATGAGTGTGCCTTTGAATCTCGACGACGTTGCTAACGGTGTCGCTAAACCCTGGTCCTTCGTGGTAGTGAGCGTGATGGTCGTAACGATGTCGCCTCGGCGATGGCGACCTATGCATTATTGGCGAAGGTCTTCTGCAAATTGTAATAACAACGAAACGGCTCACAACTGTAGCGATCCTGTTGTGATATAAGCCGGCTGGTCATGACGATCGATGTCATCGTCACTTCGGTAATGATCAAAAAAGTCTGGTATATTCAACTTTGCATAATTTGCGTATCGAATGTTACCCTTGTGCTCCTTGTTTTACAAAATACCATTGCAATAACGTTGTGATATCTTGCTTACTGAGTTACCACGTAGTACAACATACCGAGAATAAACAAAGGCGATAGTGCATTTTGAATGTCATCGCTAAATTTCGACTTTTTAAAACATCATTATTGCGAATACCTTATGCTTGGCGATCGCGAACGATGTCTAGGAGGAGGCGCTGAGGGATGATGCGGATGAAGCCTCTCGCCGGCATGTGTGAGACTCTCGAGACTACCGGCACGCGAGTCATCTACTACGACGTCTTGCAGCTCCATCTAAACGAACAGACTTATGATTGAATAATTTGCCCACGGACACGGCAGGGTCGGGATTTGAAGGAGAGTCGGGGTGTTGCCGGTTCTTTGTCTTTAGCAATATCATAGCTGACTCGCGCTCCGAACAAGAAACTATCGTAACTCGAGACGCCTTTTGTCTCCGGAAGCAGACGCACCCTCAAATCGTTATTTCAATTCTGAAGAATCTACTGGATTCGGAGCAATGGCACAACTTCAAGGTCTCGTCGATTAATTTTGCGCTGGAGAAAAACCAATGGCGATCGACACAGTATTTTGATTCGAGTCGTGCGATCTGATTCGCTTCGGTTCTCAGCGTATACTTTCGTAATTAGAATAGATTTAGCTTCGCAGAAAACAGGAGAAATTGATAAGGCGGAACGAGAGTGGTTCATATCAATAGAGAAAGAGAGAGAGAGAGAGAGAGAGAGAGAGAGAGAGAGAAAGAGAAAAAGAGAGAGAGAGACAGGCATACAATGTGCGCGCGCGTATAAAACGGCATGCAATTAAGAAAAAGTCTCTCGCTCATGCACATGCTCGTAGAGTAGATCGCTCGGTTGGACGACGAAGAAGGAAGATATCTACTACCTTCGAGACAAGAGTCTGCTGCTGCGCAGAGAGCTGCCTCTTGCTTACTTACCGGGATGTGGGATACAACGAATTAAGACAAACGCGCGAGCCGACGGGATGACAGCCGCGAGAAAATTGATCGCGTCGATTATCACGTCACCCCGTCGGCGATCCTAAGGTCGAAAGCAGCGAGGGACAAGGGTGGGAGCTGTCTCTAGCATTGACACGCAGAAATCACTAAAGTAGCGTTCGGGTTTCTATTCTCTAGAGTGATCTAAATTTGCTCTAGAGTGTGTGTGTGTGTGTGTGTTTCTAGGTGTGTGAAAGTATTATTTATACAGGAGAATACTAACACACTCAACGAGAGAGAGAGAGATTAAGAGAGGAAAATCAAGATCGATTCGGCGCGATTCTCGGAAGCGAGAGAGACGTCTCCGATGTTCACGAGTCGATCTTGAGTCTCAGGGAATCACAACATCACGCGCAATACTTTCCGAAAGATCAACAACGACGGAATAAATTGTTCTCGGGGGTCACGCAGAGAAGTTGAACATCGGGTTAACGGAAAGAACATCGATTGACTTGTCTAAGACGGTTCGACCTGATCACACAGCTGTTTCCGATCAGCCTAAGGATTCCGACTGATTTCCTCCGAAAGCTAATATCGATCTGAATTTATTAAAAGACACCTGTTCATTCATCTAAATCTTAGCAAAACTTTTCCTACGAGAGATAATCGCATTTTCTAATAACACTCGATATTAGATCTAACTCAGGTGATACAATCAATACTAAGCGGACAACATCCTAGCCTAATTCTGATTCTAACAGGACTATCCTCTCGCGGTAAAACCATGATTTGCGCAAACCATGTCCTAATCTAAACTCTTCAAGTACAGTGTAACGATCTACGTAATCTATTCGTGTGCAGGGTGCTTCTGAACTGAAAATTTTATAATCGATCGACATTCATACCGTCGTTTTATTTAGCCAGATAAGGATTAACCCGCTTTGTTGTGTGAAATTTGTCAAAGTTACTCTCTTCAATCGGCCTCGCTTTTGGAATTGAAACTGTAGTCAGTTTGCATTCTGACAGGAGAACGTCAACGTCCTGAGGAGAGCGAGGGTCTCCTTCGCTCAGAAACACCTTGCGAACTACACAACTAGCTAGACGTATCTCATATACAGCGTTTCGACTGGATCCGTGCGCGACTGCATCCCGAGCGAAACAACGTGGACTCGTCCGGTTAATTCTAACGCGATCTACTACCGTCAGAAGGGTTAAAAGGAAGAGTTAACTCTCGATAACGAAGGAAAATAATGTTCTCATTTGTTTTTACTGCGGAGCTTGGACCGAGCCGACACCTTGTGGTAACGGATCGAGGAGCGAGGTGCGTAGGTGTTCTGGTGTTGGTAGTACGAGGGTGGTCGGTAGTCATGATGATGATGGTGATGGTGGTGGTGGTAGTGGTGATGGTCATAGTATTGATCATTGTCGGTATCGTAGTATTGGTCGTGATGGTGATGGTGGTAGTAGTTGTTTTGATCCCGCTGGGAGGGCACCTCAGCCAGCAATGGCTCTAGCTCGGGGGCGCGATCCTCGCCATTAACTACGAGTACAACCCCAGACCCACCCCCTCCCTGGCTACTCTCTCCGCTGCTGCCTAGTATATCGTACTGGCGAGACATCTTCCAGTTCACCTTTTTGTTTCTGAAATCAGAAAAACCATCGTCGTGTGCTCATCAGTGTGCATGGCGAAATGTGATACAACACGAAGGAGCTCGACAAATCTGTATTGAATGTTTTTTATCCTGCCCGGAATCATCTCAAAATCGACGTCAAAAAATTCCTCCCCTTAAAAGAATATGAATAATTTGGAGATGTATTTCCTTATGTGCTCTTCTTTTTTTATCATTAATAGACGTACCTGATGCTACGCTGACGTCTATGCTCGGCGGCTGCGAGGACACCTAGGGCCCCTTCTTCCTCATCTCTGTGCTCTTTGAGTCGTTCGTGCTTGGTATCCGTGGCCGGTCGCGTCACCGGTTCGAGGCTGTTCGCCCTACTTCCGGTTCCGTGATTATTTCCGGTGTGATTTACCGCCGCCATGTCCAGCAGGCAGTTGTAGAAGGCCGATTGCTAAATTCGAACGTGCGAAAGCACACCGGCTATCAGAGCTGATCGACTGGGTGAGCTTGGTTCGGTTCGACAATTTCTTTCTTTCGTTTCTTTCTTTTATCTATCGTTTTTTTTTGTTCTTTGCGCTTTTCTTTGCAATTTCCTCGTTTTTTTTTAGTCCCCTCCGCACACGACACACGCATATAATAATAATAAGTAAATTAAATATATACAGGCACATACAGGCTTTTTGTTTTGCTTTTTTTTGTGCGTTACCTCTCGTCGATGATCTCTCGAAAAATCGTGGTTCGTAGAATGCAAGTACGCTCAAAGATCGGAAGCATTCAAGAGAATCATGAGTCAATCAAACGGTACGAAAAATACGGCGAGAAAGAATTTTCAGAGTAGAGAGGCGAACATGCTAAGAAAAGAAAGAATGTCGTGAATAATGGTGCGTTACACTAATGTAACCGACTCTCAAAACGGGCTAACTCTCGCTGTCTCCAGTTGTTCAAGAGAGAGAGAGAGAGAGAGAAAGAGAGAGAAAGAGAAAACGTGTTGTGAGAGTAGTAGTACGATAACTGCAAAAGTAACAGTAATAGTAGTAATAATAGGCGCAAACGTCGCAATCGCAGCGAGGCAACTTTTGGCAAGAGTATATATATTGCATCGCGGAAAGCCTGTATATGTTGATCGGGACTATGTTATACGCACACGAAAGAGGGAGAAATACGTGAATTCCCCTCCTTCCGCGCACGAGAGAGTGTCGTGAGAGAGCGCAAATGCGTTAGTAAGTAGTAGACGCGATTGATTGGTCTTAAGAAATGTAACATTACTGCAAAAATGCAAAATCGTTAGTAAGCATGCAGAAAACCAGAAGTGCGCACCGTCGGTGCTCCACCACGGCTGTGTTGCCTTGCAAATGTTCGTCGATTGTATCTTACGATAATTTCAAACACGTCGCAATGTTCGTGCACCAAGGAAAAGTGCTGTAAATTCGATCGTCCTCGTGGGAAGCGAGAATGGAACATGGACGGTTCGCTCTTCGTAAAGACCATACATATATGTGTGTATATATATATATATATATATNTATGCAAAAAACGGGTTTGTGTAATAAAATACACGCAAGCTAGTAAAACACAATTAGAGAGTAAGGTTTCCACGCGAAGTTTACTGTTCCGTACGACAGGGGGGCGTCGAACATTTGCGCGACTCTGGAATACCGTCGTGATACCGTATTTAAATGACGAATTTAAGCGAGAATCATTGTGGATGATTATCCGTGCACGCGCAACCAGTAAGCGACGTAATCGTAAAATAAAATAATAAAATATGAAAGATATGACAGGCGGTATTCCAGAGTCGAGGTACTTGGAACATGCCGCTGTACGAGGTGTCCCGAAACCGATGACGCGCTCGTTTCGTTCCGAATCGTCAAATTAATTAAAATCGTGACAAAATATTCACCCGGCAAGAAATTACGCTGATTTACAAGGTTTCTGTTTCTCAACATCTAAATGGCGATTTTTATGTATTTTTGTCTGCTAAAGATGAGTCCGTTTTTTAAATTTAACTATCACGTCGTAATTTTGAGAAAAATGGCAGCAAAAATGTCAAAAACGACACCATCGTTTTGTTTGTCTTTTTTTCTTTTTTTCGAGACACTCCGCGTACGTTGGGTCGATGAGTTGTCGGGTGCTAAATCTGTAAAACGGGAACTGTATCTATCAATGAACACTGAGAGAATGCAAAAAATGCGAATCTTACTCGTTCTTCATCTATCAAGCTACGATAATTAATTACGAGCCGCTTGCCGCGAGAGAAATTGATTAATCATTACGTATAGGTTTTTTCTTTTTCTTCTTTTTTTCTACTTTAGAAACAACAGGTTGTTTGGAAGAAGAAGTTATCCATCGCGACCGCACAACTTGATCCGCCGAATTTTGGACGAATTATTGCTGCAGCACGAAAGTTATTATTATTCGGTCGGCATTGCCGAGAGCGATCACTCTCGAATTACCGCGAGTGTTCGTGCGCGTGTGTATGGAAAATATAGGAAGTGTCGATTGGTGTTGATGTGTGTAATTGAAAGAGCGGAGAAAAATTGGCATTCTAGTAGAAAGCGATCGGATAAGTCGGGCAAGTCTACGAGTCTACTGCTGTTGTAACCATTGGCCAAAAGAGAAAGAGAGAGAGAGTGTCTAAGTGTAATTTCTGCTACACTACTGCGGTAAGTCGCGTAAGAAACAAGAGAAAGAAATCTTCTCAGCATTAGCTAGGGGGAGCATTATTACCGATCGTCGGAGGAACGCATTATACAGGGCGTGGCTTGGATGTTCCTCGTCTACATAAAATTCACAAGTATATATTTATATACGAGATTTTGCAAAGTTTCACGTGGCATGAAGAAAGGGATCTAATTAATCAGTCGTACGCGAGATTTGGTTGTTCCGCAAAGAAATAACTATTATTCGAAACATAAAGACGAACTGCAAAATTTCTGAAAGCTGCACGGAGAAAAAAAATGTGTCGAATTAACGTGACAATGAACGAACCAAGAGCGTTTTGATTGAAGGAAAGAAAATGCCTAGTTTTTATTAACCAAATTTGGTTTGGTTTGTTCATTATGACGTTAATTCAACCAAACATTTTTTCCGTATATAAATTTTGATTCAGGTTACAGTGTAAAAACAAAAAATTAATTATTTGGTAAAACATTTCCTCGCAAACCCGTTCGCGATTAATTTTCTTCTTTACTCGATTAAAAGTAGAAGAAACGTGTGAGTTCCTCGCAAAGGTACCCAACAGTAGCAAGGGGTGGTTTCTTTTCGACGGTGTGAACTTCACGCCCAAGCTTATTCTACGAGCGCGAAGCTAAGCCGCACACAGGGCAATGTGGCTCCAACTGTTTTACCGTTCTCCGAAAGGCTCGCATTGAACTAAATAATGTCGGGAGAAAAGTTCGGTCAAACGCTCGTGTGAGCAAAACGATACGTAGTTCCGGCTGAATAAAAACAGAGCTTTCTACGTCACGATCTCTAGGATCGGTTGTCGCCAACTATAGGTGTCAATTAATTAATCGCAAGAAATATGGCTTGGCAAGAGAAGAGTGTGTGTCTATTTATCTATTTAACTATCTAAAAAAAGAAGAGGCGATTGTTCATAGAGATTGAGGCAAAAGGCAATTATGTTACGCTCGAGAATCGATCGGCTCATCGTTTCTACTTCTCGTTCTAAATAGGCTTAAGAGAAAGAAGAAGATAATAGAATAGAGTAGAAGGAGAGAGAGAGAGAGAGAGAGAGAGTGAGGGAGGAGGGAGAAAGGGAGGGGGAGAAATGAAGAGAGAGAGAGAGAGAGAGAGAGAGAGTTCTATAAGGTGATTTACTTACACACACACAGCTATATCGTATTGCCGGGACAAAGAGCCGATATCAACACGACGACTAAAACAACTCTGATAACGTATTACAATCGTATATATCACACTCGGGCGACCTCGCGGCACCCGCGAAACGAAAAAGAAAAGATGAATTCTCCCGCGTCCGACTTCTCCAGACGGAGAAGAGATCGTCCTCCCTTCGTGATATATCGATCGACGTGAGCTATTCTTCGACTTTATCCTAAACTAGCTTGGTAAGAGAGGAGAAACGTGCGATTAGAGAAAAAAAGGAAAAAAAGTAAAATCCCCTCCGGAAAAAGGCGGACTAAATGTCTAAAGGCGTCGTTTGTACGTGTATGTAGGTGGATACGGTGTGTGCCTGATTAATTTTCTATTGGATTTACTTCTCTAACGTGATAAGTGCCTAAGTAAAATAGACTAAAGTGTGTTGCCGTGTAATCTCGTCGTATGCGTAACAGCCATCGTTTTGTGTTAATTTTTCACACGTTAATACTTACATTCCCTTTCATCTTTCCCTGTGGAGTACTTCGCTTCAATGGGCTGAATTTCACGAGCTTAGGCCTCGGGAAATATGAATGCATAATTCTAACATATTGTATAATGATATATTTTCATTTTTATATTTTAGACGTGTCTATGTATCTATATGTCATAACGATGGCCGTTCCGCTACAACCACAAGAGTGTGATGTGGTCATATTAGTTGGAAACAAAAAGCTACTTTACACAAATCAAAGATAGACTGAAAGAAATCATATACGTGTGACGAGTGGTAAGAAAAATCGTGGGCAGTGTTAATTGTTTAATAAAAAAACACGTACCGGAGGCATAGTAACAAGTTGTGCATACAGTTTCATAGTTTCACAGTTTATATACAATTAAAAATGAAATTTTGAATTGACGGATTCTTTTATACGAGATACTTGATATAATTTGATAAAAAAAATTGTCTGAAATATATTACAGAAAGAAAGAGAGAGAGAGAGAGAGAGAGAAAGAGAATAAGAGAAAAAGAGAAGGAGAGAGAGAAAGAAAAAGCAATATCACAAAGACACGATACATCGTGCGTACGAAACCATAATATGCCTCTGGATGACATGTGTAAAGAGTGAAGTAGAAAAAATATCGACGTTGAAAAGTGTTATTTCACAAAAGAATGAAGCGTCTTACTGCAAAAGATTTTCCTATTCTTCGACATTAACGACTGATTTCGTCCGTGAAAAATGGCGGAACGAGGATCGCAGGAAAAGAAATCGCGGAAACTTTTGCAGTACACGCCTTCCCGATAGGAAACGAGACACGAGTGTGTTTGTGTGTGTGTTAGAATTGGAACGTAAACGTATAGCCAAACGTAAGACGGAACAGTGTTGAGAAGATAATAAGTAAGAGTAAAAGTAAGTACTACCGCCTGGGCTGCAGGACTTTGCCCAGCATTATCGTTATCGATAAGATCGTTATCGTTCTGGAAAACAAAGAGAAAAGACACAAAGAGATGATTGAGAGCTGCTGTGGACAACTTTCTGTTGCGGGGATATACTTAATAAAAAAAAAAAAAGAACAATTCGATCAATGATAAATCAACTCTTGCTGGAAACGCAATCGCTATTCTCTAGTCGACATATCATGTTAATGCGTTCAATCGCTCAAGGAATCTCGTTCTATCCCGGCGGATTTTCTAAACGGTCAATCTACGAGTTAATTCGAGTGTGTCTCTATCTATCGGAACTATTTCTATCCTACATTCCTCGAGAAAGTCTCGGACACTAAGTCTCGGGCGTCCGCTATGAGGCTACGTGTTTCGTATCACCGGAGAAAATTCCCTCTATTCGAGACTCGACTCGACGCGTGTGAATTGTCCTACCACGAAGAAGCCAGACGACAAACATTCATTCGAACTCCATTCTCAAATCGAGATCCTGCCGTTTCGATCGCTTCCGAGTCGCTTCTTTCGCGATTCAAAAGAAGGCGCGAGCGTTTTCGACGAGTCCATCCATTTGCGTGTAAATCGATTTTCACGCCAAGTTTACTTTCGGTGAATTTGAATCGGTGGAGGCCGATCAGAGAAGCCAATCGGAGATCGAACGGAAGGATCGTACTTTAAGATTCTGCTCGAAGAAACTTAACGGGAACATGTGACTAGGATCTCTCATTATTTTTACAAAGAAGAATATTCGGACTTTGCTCAACGGAAGACTCACCTGTCCAGTAGACTCTATCTGACCAAACCTCGTCGTCTTCCAACTTTCGAGTATCAGAAGGCAGACGTATATCTTACCCACGGTGAGCTTGTTTTTGCTCAATTCTGGAAGGTAGAAATCGCCATTAGGAACGTTGCTGAGCGAATCCCCCGAAGAGGAAGGAAAAGGTAGCTCACCTTCGTTCCTAGGTATCAAAAGGTCCAATATCTTTTTCGCTTGTAAAGGCCAGATACTCCTGATCGTATCCCGTAGTTCGTCATTAGCTTGATTCATTTCGTCGGCTGAAGCAACAAGTAGAAAATCGGAATTACCGATCATTCGCTCAACACTTTTCGGTTAATCGTCGAAATAACTCTAAAAAGCTTCCACGTAAGGATTTGCTAGCAGGACATCCATTAATCTATGTTAGCAAATCCTATTATATTTCTTCCAGTAAGCTATCGACAAAATTTATAGCAGATACTGTATAAAATTTGCTTCCGCAGGAAACACTCATTCAATGTATCCGCAATAAGCCGCTATAACCAATATTGGACCAATATTAGACCAATGTACCGCCAAATGAATTGTGCTACTGGGATCATCTCATCTCGCAATCTCCTTAAACGATCTCGGTACTCACCGCATCGCATTTTTATGCTGAGGTTCTCGCGTATCAGGGCGAACAGCGTGGTGGTGAAGTTGACCTTGCCGTCATCGTCCACCGGCATATTCATTCTGATGAGCTTCTTGTACGCCAGCCGGTTCGGGCACTTGTTGCCAAACCCCAACGGCGGGTCCATGTTCTTCAGCATATCGTACATCTCCGTGTAGTGGATCTTGCCGGTGGCGTTCGGATCGTACTCGGCCCAGATCCTGACGAACTCGTCGAGATGGTGAGCGCCCAAGATCGACGAGTCGCGGGTGAGGTAATCGAAGTTGTCCATGATGACGGCGACGAAGAGATTCAGCATGAGGAACGAGCAGAAGAAGATGAACGTCACGAAGTAGACGTAGGCGATATTGGAGCCGCAACTGTTCGGGTCCTGCTGCTTGTCGGCCTTCGGGTCGCACGGTCGACCCTTTATGCAGGACAGCATGATGTTCGGCCAGGCCTCGCCCGTCGCGCACCTGGTGTGAAATCGCACGGTGGATTCAGCACAGAGTGGCCGACACGCTTCGCCGTCTCGCCGATCAGGACGAGAGATCGCGCTCGCTCACGCACTTGTTGAGCTATTTTGCTTCCCAGCTGACATGCAGACCTTTCGCAAAGCGCGCTCAACATGCGGCGAGATCGTCACGGGCGTCCTCTTTACCATAGCTATCTCGGACGAAACGACAAATCCAGTTTCTCTCGTTCGCACGACTGGATTTGTCGTTCTCCTGCTAGAGACGAGAGAGCGCCGTGAACGACCGCGCGCAATCGTGTTTGGCGGTGGGCCGCAGAAAGAGGAAATCGGCTCGCAGAATTCATGCACGAGACCCAACGCTCTACGCAACACCAAAAGCGACCTAGATACTGCGAACTCAATGTGGCGAACTCAATTTCTACTCGAGGCTACTGGTGTATATATTGTTATGTTTCTTGCGCAATGTATAATCATATCATTTATGCCGTGTCGTTTAGCCTGAGTGAGTTTGCCTCTGTGCTGGATCGAGAGTGCCAAGTCCCAAAGTTTCGTAATAATAGGTGATATCGAAGCGAAAAGGCCTGCTGTGAGAATACACTCGGAAATAATACGACTCAAGCGATCCGCGGCGTCGTCGTCGAAATTGCGACATTCGCTGCGAGAGCGGCTTGCTATGAGTCGATATATCTAAAGTAATATTTCGGGCAAGACTATATATATTTAGTTAAAGATATATGTTGGATTGAATATTTTGAGAGAATTTCGATCGAGTCTAGAGGAGTTGGATTTCCAAAAAATGTTCCCACGAGCTGGAAACAAGATTCATCGATCTCCCGCATGAAACGACATGCCGCCCTCGACGCGAACGGCTCAATCCGGCCGATTACTGATCGTGGACGCGAGGATCAGTCCGCTTTCGTCGTAGCGATCGTAACAAAATCGTGATACAAAGGTAGCTGCTGCCGCGCGGTGAATACTCGTCCGATCGTTTTCGCGAGTCGCGCGAGTTGAGTCGGCGGCCATGCCGAGAAATGGCGGTGAACAAGTTAGCTAGACTCGTGGGCGTGTGTTACTTACCGAAAAAGCAGCATCAGACCTTGAATGAAGCTTTGGAAATTGTTGTGCTTGGTAATAGAAGTCTCAGGATCCAACGCGATGTTACCGAATACCTGAGACCCACAGAAAGAAGAGGGCCGCAGCCAAAAAAGGCGGGAGCGGCATTACAAAATTGCGTCACCAAGTGTCTCATCGTTCTTTTTTTTTGTTTTTTCTTTCTTATATGTACGTGTGCGCGCTTTCTCTCTTTGAATCTTTTTCAATCACGCGCTCGAACGAAATAAGTCGCGCCCCGTTCTCTCCGCTTCCCCCCTCGGTGGGTGACCGGTACTTTTGGAGCTTTCTGTATCGCTTCGCGACCGCGCTTGTGTAATGACTTCATATATTAATGACTATTAATGACTATACAGTATCTTCGTGAACTTTCTAACTACAACCTCTCACACCTGAGAACTTTCACCTTTCAACAAGTACGCGGTGCACTCGAGAGAGCTGAGGACTTGGTGATCAATTTGCAAAATACAGCGACGATTGGGGAGACTCGTAATGAGCGTCGTCGCGAAATCTTTCACAATTAAATTCTTTCTTCACGACGACTTCTCGTTCCTCTGACGATTCGCGACGAAACTTTCGCGCCGTGCAAAATCACGATTCACTTTTGCAAAAATATTTCATCGTTTTATTCCTCATATCGCCCGTTTTTACATCCGTTTCTTGCGCTCTATGTGTCTTTTAAGGACGAAGGAATACTACACGAGGATGTATGAGTATTTTTGAGAAGATTGCCCAACACTCGATTCTCAGCCAATGAGATCACGTTAATAGGAGAACATGAATGGGATATGGTCGATAACTTCTCGCAGAAATGCTGCCGTGTAATTGAATGTTTTGTTGAGACAACTGAGAACAATTGACTGAGCGGAAATCTCTTACAGGAATCTCTCGGATCCTACGACCGAATTTTCGTCTGGCCTCCAGGTAACTGAAAATTCAGTTGCGCCAACGGATTTGTTTTTCCCGTGTAAAAACGGTGAAATATTTTTGTATGAGCACCGATATATACTGTATGTGCGATAGAAAGAGTCCGCTCGATAACTCGTTCTCTCAAGTAGCACCTTGATCCAAAACTCTCTAACGCAGGCATCACTATAGATATGACTATATAGATAACTATGTGGGAACGTTTCTCTATGGGGTTGTCTAACTGGGGTGAGTCACAACAGATTAACACGTCGAGCAGCTTACTCTCGTTACAGCTCATGCCAACAAAGCAATAAGCTACCGTAGAGGTAATTTACGACGATCACGCTTTCACTTGGCGTTTTTAACTTCACGTTCGACGACGCCTCCGTCCGACGCGTAACATCTTCGACGATGCTTCGTGCTCGTCACCGCAAAAACGGCGAATCGCAGAAGGGCGAAGGAGTGCTGCTCGACTTTTCGTCTCCCACGGGGAGAGAGAGAGCGTTGCTTCAGATTTGTAGCAATCATCGGTCGAGTGAAACTGATTGATACGCCATGGAGGTGAAATTTCGTCACTCACTTTGCGCGCGAGACGTGACTGAAATCGCACCTAACGGATTCAATGACGGAGAGCTGAAGAAAATTGCTCGCTGACGTCTCAAAAAATATTTACGTTCGCTGTATCCTTATTGGAATACTTCGATCAAGCTTCAGAACGAAATCCATGGACGTCATCGTGGCGATTAATAAATAATCGCGAGATATCTGATGAAAAAAAAATGCACTCTCCGTATTTTCACGCGACCTTACCTTAGCAACCCTTCCGCGTTTACACGAACGCGTGAAGCATCGTGGAGGATCGCAACGACGAGCCAGCCGTGCTCCGGAAGTAGTTTCCTTCGCGCACGAGGAGAACGCCGAAGAGGAGACACGGTCTCTCTCTCCTCGAACGAAAGCGAGGAAGCCGTTCTCCTCGTCGGAGCAGCCGCTGGTCGGCCGGAGGTGATCTCGAACCGGCAGTGCTCTAGCTGCTCGACTCACCGAAAAAGCAACATAAGACCGGCGAAGAAGGACTGAAAGTTGTTGTGATCATCGATCGCCGTTCCCGGATCGTTCGTTATATTGCCAAAGACCTGACAACGGACAATTTCAGGGTCACTTAATGGCCAACGGGGGTCTGCCGTCACTTAAAATTCCCAATCTGCAAGGTCGCGCGTGGCAGAGAGTATCACGTGGACAACGTCGTTTCTCCCGACTCGAAACTGCGATCGTTACAAACGGCTTTCGTCGCTCTCGGGATAATAAATCCGGATGACGGTGTGATCTCTTATGAATTATGCGTCGATCTCGAAGATCACTGTGCGAATTCTTTATATATATATATATAATCAATCGGACGATAAATCGCGATCTTTCTTCCGTGAAAAGTTCTCCATGTACAAAGCTCGAAAATTTGTGTATGTGACGATTATTTTTGCGTGTGTAGTGAATCAAGTATAAATAATAGCAGTCAGTGCATATCTTTTCCTTTTTCTTTTTTGAGTGAAAACGGCTGCGATAAACTATGGCACGCAATTTCGTCCGATGTTTGTGATGTTATTGGCCAAATAGTTCCCTGAATAATTATTACGCTTCTTCAATCCTGCGCCCTACCGTTCATCATCTCCCGAAATACGCGATTAAAGAACCTATATGAGTCTTCCGAGGAATACGAAAATATATATTGAGAGGAAAAATTCATACCTGCATACCGATGATCGCATAAATGAAAAACAGCATCGCTATGAGGAGACAAACGTAAGGCAGAGCCTGAAATAAGACAGATCTTTGGTAATTTATCCTTGCAAAGAAAGGTGATTAATTAAAATTGATTAAAATTGTAGAAATTTATATAATATACAATAATATTTAAATATAAGTATAATCAATTATATATAACTTATAATATTTATTTATTTACAGGAAAATATCCTTTGATTACAAAAAAGGACCTAATGCCCACAAAAGGAGAATATCTAATCGACGTTGAGTTTAGAAATTAATAGTCAAACTAGTTTGAGGAATAAAGATAAAAAATCGCGCCAACCAAATTGCGACCGTGAAAGAAAATCAACGAACGGTGCGAGAGAAATCAGGGTGGCTTACTTTGAAGGATTGTACGAACGTCCAGAGTAAAATTCGTATCGTGTATCCCTGTCTGAGTAGTTTGATCAGCCTGGCGGCGCGAAAGAGCCTCAGGAAACCGACATTGATGAAGTTCTCCTGCAGAGGACAGAGAAAATTGCACTTAAACCCCAGAAAATGTCGACTCCTTATCGCGACCAGGATGAAGCTTCGTGCGTGCAGCGTTTCGACGTTGCGAGCCGTACGTCGACATCATCGTCGACGTGCCTTTTCGAACCTCGACGATGCACGGACGAAGCTGTGGAATTTTCTCGCGTGAAAATGAAAATTGCGCGACTCCGTTCTTCGCGGTGTGATGCCGAAGGGGATCTTACGAAAGCAAAATCACACTATTGAAGGGAAAGATACAACAGAAATGATCGGTAATAACTAATAATCGGTATATATATATGCATATCTCTCGTCGTATACGCTATAAAAATGAAAGAAAGGATCTCCTTGACAATGAACTAACTGTATCTCTGTGTTGTTAGTGATTTCGTCCCGTCAACGCGTTGTATCGTTCTCGCGCGTTAGACTAGCTTTAGATCGATCACAACGAGTCTCCGGTTCGCGTCACACAGAATGTGCCGTCGTCGCGGTGTAACAAAGACGTTAACCCTTTTGCTGAGTCCGATTGTCGCTGCTATCGCTACCATGGAGGAAAATGGTCGGTATGCCGATTTAGACACACCGCATCCATATGCCATCGAGGTGTAGTCTGTGGTGTAACTACAGTGTGCTGCGACTATCTGGACTGTTGTTGCGCACTGTTGTCGTGTATAATCGTGTGTACGTGAATAGTTTCATATGTATTCAAAAAAGTGCATGCACGGGATAAGTAAACGGGATAACGGTGATCTAGTAATGAATAGTCAGGAGGACTCTCGAGAATATAAAGTAATAACGCCGCACGTTTCCTTCCTTCGCTCTCGTTGCGAATGGAAATCGCGTCGCGATCACTCAGTCGCCAATTTCGCATGCAACTATCTTGTTCAACTTCAAATATCTCATTCGAACACTTGTTATGTTGAAAATTCGACTATAATTTGCAGAATGTTAATAATATCCCATAATTTCTTCTCTTTGACAGTCAGAGAAAGGCTCTCTGCGCAAAGGACAGCGCTCTTTCATATCTATGTAATTCTGTGCTTGCAATATCGTCTTTTCTTCAACTTACGTCGTCAGTCGTAAATATCGTAATTTTATACCTTCTTATCGTCTAGCTGGCCACCACTGACGCCCGATAACCGCTCCTATTACAGAAATATGCGACATTGCAAGATTATTCCGTTCCTCAGGATTGAAGCCCGCACGGCTTCAAACGCTTCTGATCGTTCAATTTCTGGCGATCACAATGTACGAACAGAAATATACTAACGGCTGGCAATAAATCAACACTGGCGATGAGTAACTTTCGTTAAAAGCAGCCCACTTCAATATAGAGGTCGGACTCAAAATACTCGCTTTACGATCAACTCTAACTATATGTTGTCTTACCTGTACATATACATACTTCTGAGATGTATCTCTTTGTATATCAAGGTCGTATTGCAAGCGCAAGCAACAAATATACAAATTTCGCCACAGATTTTTATACTATATAGACATTATATTCTGAGAGAAATTCGTACTTCATATATAGAGAGAATTATTCATATATATAATATATATACATATATATGTATCTTTTACTAGACTGTAATTGCTACATCAGTGAGACTGGAGTAACCGATGTCATTGTGATTTGACGAGCGGAAGGACGAGCATCCTCGTGCGATAAACTCGCTCCCTTCCAAACCAGAATAGACATCGATCGATCTAGTTACAGGACATCGATACATTTCTCTTTTTCTTTCAGGCTAAGGGGGTATAGAATGGTTCTAAGGACGGAGTCTCTAAAGGACAAGGAACGTGTTCTCATGTATATGTATCTGTGATTGACGAAGTCTCAACTATACTTGGCGTAAAATGTATAATACGAATGTAGCGATGTACAGTGTACTGTGTAGCGTATGAATGCAGCACGAAGCTAAAGAGATACACAAGGACTGTAGGGTAATTCCGATCGGTCGGTAATTTTACCTGCCATATAGCTTGTCACACGGTTACACGCCGAAATCTAAGTAAGCAGCAAAAGGGTTAAACGAAAGGTAATGCTCAAAGGTAAATACACATCAAGCAACACTGCCGCGACAATTAAGGCCGCTATTCTGGTAGTAGATGCGTGTCCCGACGAAAAACGCGTCCGGACGAGGCTCTCGCTTCCGACGCGAGTGGAATCGATCCGGAACGACACTCCTTCGTCTCTGAACAATCTCGAAAATCTTTAGGGAAAAGTTTCATATGCGAAACACCGATTCACGGAGAACAGGGTTTCTTTGGATTTGGTGTTTGAATGCTCATTCATCACATAAAAATGTAACGGGGAAATAAAAATGACTTCGGGTCAAATAGATCTGAAGACTACAGGATTAATATTCTTCTAACATAGTGTTACATCTTTCAAATAATTTAGTAAAGATATTTATTATTTGAGAAACTAAACAATTCTGTTTATCGAATCAAATATTAATTTGTTCGCTTCATTCCAAATTTGTTTCAATTAAAGAAATTTTATGAAATCCAAAGAAATCTTTTCCTCTGTATACAGTTTGCAAAATGAAACGCGGATGCGACGTATCGGATTAGTCCTACCGACGTTAGGCGCGACGACCTCGTCACGATGACATTTCGTCAAAAGGAACAACTATCGTAATCACAGCCTAGCCTCGGCTTTCCTGAGGTCTCCGATTACAATGTGCATATATAAATATACCTGGAAGAGTTCTATTACGGGTTCAATAGCTAGAGCGCAATTAAACACTTATACTCTTTTGCTGCACTACTTTTCGGTGCTCTACGTACCCCGAACTCGATCACAAGGGCGTCCACGATGCTACCGATCACCGTGATGAGATCGAAGATGTTCCAGTAGTCCTTGAAGAAGTTCTGCTCGCGGGAACAGTCGAAAGAATCGATTAGTGATCGTGATCTTTCGTCGCTAATGGGTTATATATATATATATATAAATTTTTTTTCTTTTCGACTCTACTACCCGAAAGCTCGTTAAACAGCCCCGATCTCATCGCTACGATGTAGATGAGAGAATTCTAATTATCTGTCAACCACGACTTCGTACCCGATCAACCGGAATTAAAGCCAAGACACTATGAAGAATAAGAATCGAAGGGCGAATTAAGAGAAGAGATCGCGAGATAAAATGTGCAAGTGAGAAGGCAAGTACGATCATATGAAACGCGCAAATAAAACGATTAAATTTAACGATTAATTTTAAGATATCGCGCTCTCCGTTGCAAATTTGTAATAAGCGATGAAAAAAGAATATAGATGGCTAAATAATCTCCAAATGGTACTCTTCGAAAGACGCTTCGATAACATCTCAGGAACGGTTCTTCGAAATTTTCTTTTTCCATCGCGGATAATTAACATATCGTCGCGTCGCTTACCTGGGTTGACGCTGTTTCAGTCGGGCTCGCGCTGTAATTGCTTTGGAAATGAAAGAGATAAAAGGGAGATATGTCGAAATGTGGAATATACATTCCTAAATGTATTCAACGACAGTGCGATCGAGCAAGCAACTTGTTATTGTCTCGTGAATTTTCGAATAACCTTCTTATTCCTCATGTCGTGTCTTGTCTTGCTCGAGTTTTCGCGAGCGAGCAGACAATCCGGAAGGATAGTTCGCGTGTCCCGGTGATCTGTTGAACGAACTTGGGTATAGTGTGAGATGTTTTGAGTGACTATCACTAAAGAAGAAACTACAAGTCCGAGTTCGAGAGACAAGAAAGATACGGTATGCTTTCTCTCTATGAATGTTACGCTATTGAGTGTATGTGTGCGTGTGTGTATAGATGTGTGTGTTTGTTTACTTGTGTGTCATGTGCGTGTCAGTGTTAGTCGGTGAGCACTCCCATGTGGACTTAATTATCGAAATTCTGTAATGTGTGCTTCTCTGAACGATGCTTCTGAATGTTGTCATGATTTCGTCGGCCAGATCTCTTCGTTGTGAAATAATCAGCGTGAATTTTCAAAGGATATCCTTGCGATTTAATTAACATCAGCCGAAACTCAATATTCTGTCTCGTTAAACTTTAATTTATCATCTCCGTAAAATGTAGACAATTATTACAATCACTGAAACCGATTAAACTGTTTGTAAGAAAAGCAGCGAAATGTGGCAAATTATATTTCTCTCTCAGTATATACAAATTTATGATTTATGATGAATTTAATATTCTGCTAATTCAACTAATTGATATTTTTCACATTATTTTCATTTTGTAGAACGAAATTTTGTCGTCTTCTTTTTCTCGCGATATAAAAATGTTTACAATAAAAGTCAAAACATTTATAGCAGATCAACGAAGAGGTCGGCACGCGAGAGTTTTCTTTAAAGCGTTTACCCACGTAGTACGCTTTGGTGATCGATGATCGGCTGAAGTATAAGTGACGGGATCTCTTCTAGAGAAATATCTACGGGAGCATGCCGGTAATAGCAAGCAAACTAGAGAGAGAGAGAGAGGTAGAGACACGCGCGAACTTGCATTTCTATATATTTCTATATATATTTTTTAACTTCTCTACACACACCAGAAAAGAAGAACTGTGTCATAAACAACAGAAGTGATGTTGTCATAAATAATAATAGAGCGCGACTATATAAATTAATAATTTAATTTCTACAGTTTATAAATTTGTCATTAAATTTGTTTACAAACAGAAAAATCACTGAAAAAAAATTTATTTTGAAAAAATCTCATTGAAATTAATCGGAAATCAAACTTCTAATGTCTATCCATCCTTTCGATCTGCAAAAGTATCCTAATTCGTAACGTTGTTTCTGAAAATCTTTTGATTATCGGTATTGTAACAGTTTACGAAAAAAATATAGCGAAATAAGAGCGTAATATTATTTCAGTTTGTCTGATGACAAAGTCCTGTTTTCTGGTAAAACTATCACATCTCAAACAGTTATACAGAGTTCTTAAAGAGAATCTTGCGCTACAAGTTAATCGCAAATGCATCTTTCATTCGGTGATTAGTTTCGCGGTGTCTCATTGCACTCCTTCCTGCGGTTCCTCTCGCCAGTTTTCGGGATCTCCACTTTCTTCACGTGAATCCGTCCGACCGCAAAAAATCACGATCAATGATGACCGAGATGAGTCGTGTCAGTCGGCGGAGTTACGGTGGTATTATAATTGGCAGAGTGTGAGTCAAGTGAGAGTGGAGTTTAGAGCGATTAAGAGGCTTGTTTATACCTTGTATCCGAAGGCGATGACTTTAAGGATGCACTCAATGAGGAAAAGTAGTGTCACGATCAAGTTCACGATGGTCAAGAAGTCCAAAAAAAGTGGCGGCGCCTCGTGATACTACAAAATACACCCAACACACAGACGTAACACAACCCAGATTCTATATTCCGTTGTGTGCGCCCTGCATATTACATTTATCTTTCCTCATTCGCTTACGAATATTAGTAAGTCTCTCTCTATTCGAACGCTTTCTCTTCGTCTACCTCGCGTCTGAGTAGAACATTGCTATTCGGAGAAACTTTCTCTCTTGCAAAATAAAACGGTCATTTGTTAAAAAAAAAAAAAAAAAAAAAAAAAAANGGAAGACAAGCTTCTCGATATATTTCGCTCCGCCTGTTCATCTTTCGGATTATTTTATGAAATGGCAGAATTGTCTTCATATATTGTCTTTACATTATTACATTGTACAATAATAAATAATAAAATTCATCCTCTGAACACGATTCGTTATTTTATCATTCTCATCGTATCGCGGGATATGTTAATTTCTATACTTCGTATACTTTCTAAATGTATACTTTCGACGCGATTAATATTACCGTCATTCGCCGCAAAAATAACGACATCATCAAACCAATCTCATTAAGCGACCAGCCTAGGATCCCCCTATTTTTCTTTAAACAAGGCAATGTGTCCTCTCCCAGATTACCAAGCAAATCTAACCAATCTCTCACAGGATGATTTCTCAAGAGACTCGTCGGCTACGTGTGTACGTAACTCTCTCGATCGGTGTGTACGTAGAACGATATTCAATTCGTGTGTGCTGAGTGTGTGCTCGTGTGAGGCAGAAACGAATATTTATGCTCTTTCCCACAAAACAACGACATGCGTGCGACGACGAGCCAGGAGCGCTCGCGGCTCTCCTCGGCTTTCGTCTTTTCATGATCACTGCGGATCATATCGTCAAATTGTCATCGTCGTCACCATTTTATCATCATTATCGTTGTCATTATCATCATCATTATCATCATCATTATCATTGTCATCATTATCATCGTCGTCGTCATTATCATCATTATTACCACCACCACCACCACCACCACCACCACTGTCATCGCCACCCACCGTCATTCCAGGCCCACAACACGCAGTCATAGTAATCGTGATGTACGCATGCGAGGATCAAAAACATGTCACCGTGCAGTGATTGCGTGCGGATGCATATTAAGGCGGGCAAGGCATGCAGAGGGATGTCAAGATAACGGAGCTTCCTGGGTTACTTTCTGTACACCTTTCCGGTACACACACGAGACTTCCTCTTGGGTTTATCCCCCGCCTGTTCTGGGTTCTCGGTTAGAAAGTAGTATTCGGAAACCAAAAACCGACGAGCGAAAACGGAGCACACAGGAGGGCAGAAAAATAGAATGAGAGAAAGAGAAGAGTGTAAGAGGAAGAGATAGATAGATAGAGAAGAGAAGAGATGAGAAAAGAAGAAAGAGAGCTGGAGAGAGAGAGAGAGAGAGAGAGAGAGAGAGACAGACAGAAAGAGACAGACGAACTAAAAATAACCTAATGTGAGAGTTATGTTATGTACGTACTATACGTCGAGTTACGTTTTTTATGAGTGCCATTTTTATGGTGTGTGATGTATTATGAATCTTCATATCAGAGTGTCATTTGTGAGTATAGTTGTATGTGTATGTGTAGATTAACTGCATCCCGATTAAAACTCTAAGAGCGTGCTTATCAGAGATAGATCGCAAGCTTCGCAATTGAAAAAAGAAAGATCTCGCGCGTCATCTCAGCGGTGAAGTTACATATCTCTTCCACGACGCTCGTGCAATTTTTTGCAACGAGAGGTTTTAGGTCAACAAGACTCCCTGAAATCGCACGAATTTCGCACGTTCTAATAATTGCCGATTAAAGTAAAATATTTGTTCTTTCATGGACAAGTTTGCTCCAGAGTCATCGGTACCATGATCGAATATTCGGTAAGTGTCTATATTTTGCGAATATTCGACCGCAGTCTGATTTTTTTTTTTTTTTAGTATTTTGTATGAAGTCAATGTGATTATATTATCATGATAACGAGATAAAATAGAAATAGATCGACCTTATAAATGTAAATCAACAGTGTTTGTGAAAATAAGAAATGCTGAACTCGCATTTAGTTATTCAATCCCGTTATCATCGTGTTCGGTGTGATTACGTATATAGGAAACCTGGGAAAATATTTGCATGTTATCTAATTCCGAGTTATTCCGCTTACAAATTTCCATATCGAGCAAATGGCGCATTTGTAAATTTTAAAGACCTTTTCTAAGGCCGACATAATAATAACTTTGAATTTGTAGCGCTGCGATAAATACAATGTTAAAAATCCGTCATCTAAAAATATCATTTTTGTTGAAATGTAATCGTACATCAAGAGAAATCAATTCTAAAGTCAGACTGGATATAAAAGGGAGAATCTTTCAATTTTCTTGCGTCCCGAATCTTCCCAGATCGCCCTGAAGCTCGATCACGTGTACAGAGCTGAGCATTTTCTGCATACTAAAGTACTTGTAGAGTTTATTTTGCGGGGCTCTTAGGTCCCAAGGATACAACGACAAGTACGAGAGTATTAAGGAAGAAAAGAGTTTCTATCTAAATATCTTGCAGAACTATTTCGTGCATAAGAGCACCATCGAGAGAAAGATAATACAATTCTAATTCTATCGAGATACGTATCTATATGTTTGTACGAGGTATATATATATATATATCGAAATGGAAACGCTACAACTACTCCGACAGCATCTAGCGCTTGTTCAGCCCTGCGCACAGAAAGTTCACTAAATAGTATATTCTATATATTTGTACACGCGCGATATATAGAAAGTATACGAATGTCTCCGGAGTACCGAGTGTCCGATACGTCACTGCTATCGGTACTCGCCGAGAGAAACGCTCTAATTACTTTCTAATAAGCGGCACTTACCCGGGCGACGCAAAAATTGACCCCCGTGACGCTCCCTCGTGCTCGATTGCCGTCTCGTGGACAATCGTCGTTGATGTAATCGTACAAAGAGAAAATGGTAAAAATCATTACGGTAATCTATTGCCTTCGCGTCGTGTCGTTGAAAAAGAATTCGTCCGATAAACAATGAAGAGACAATTTCGCGATAGCGATGAAAAGAATATATCGATATGACTGATGTAAGCACGATTGGTGGCTGTCGATTTTAATGAATGGTGTATCTATGACGGTCGCTAATTCATTACTTCGACGACGAAAATATAAACGGGTTTTCGCTACGGTCTTCCGATTTCGGGGGCGGTCACGAGGGGCCACTTTTCGCGCTACTCTACCTAGCGAGTCTCGAATTAAATCTCGCTTTACACTCGGAGTAATTCTGAGAGTTCGGTGAGAGGGGTGTTGGCATATGTGGAGCTTACCCTCACGCCGAATGCGGCGATCTTCAGTATGCACTCGACAGTGAACATCCCCGTGAAGCACATGTTCATGTACTTCAGCGTGTTCTTGTACTGGTCGCTTTGCCGATGGAACTGCAATGCATACACTGACAAACACACGGCCGACAGACAGACATACGTGTACGTACAGGCTTATAAAAGAGCGCGTATCTCGTCGACGAGAAACGTTTTCGTTTCTTTTCTACTCTTTGCTCAAAACGGCCCTCTCTTCCCTCCCCCGGACCGTCGCGTCGAGGAGAAGCAAGAAGTGGCTCTGTTGCTTTCTTTTTCCACGCCGAAACTCTGTGCACCGATACATGAGCCGTGTCGCGACAGGTACGGTGAAATCGGACAACTCTTGCGTCAGCGGAAAGTTAAAATCACATCAGTAGGGGAAAGATGCGATTTGGTATCGTTTGCATCGGCGAATTTAGTCGACAAAGTTTTCCTCGCTACTTTCCCTTCAATTCAACATCAGTCTTATGTATTGTAATACGGACATCGTGAGGGGGAAAAGAAAAGAAACTAGAAACGTAAAAAACTTTACATAATTTCTTTTTAATCCCGACGCGGAATTTTTATCCCTGCTGAAGCAACGTGTCACCCTTCTTTTACGGTGCATTGTTCGCACGACCATAAAAATTTCACCAAGTGAAAAATAATAGAAAAAAACATGAACGCGAGGCCGAAACTTCTTCTCAAATAATGAGAAAGTTGAGTGGATAATAAAAGATAAAAAAAAAACAATAATAATTAAATTGTTGAGCACATGAAAGAACGACCGAGTCAGCTTCGTGTCACGAATTGGTACACAGTTTTATATGGCATGTGGAAAGTAAAGTGCAAGGTATACGAAATTACATATGCATATACGTAAACGTAAGTGAGATCATACGCCATCTTATATCCGAAAAAATGTGGGGGGAAGGACATTAATATATATATATATCGCCTTATATACGTGTATGAACCTATTTCGGTGTGTTATGTACGAGTACAGTTAATATAAAAAATGTTTGTTCTTTTATGTGTAAATATATAATAGACCGTTATTTCATCGAGTGTGGTGCGACAATGTGCACGTGGAATACACTGGTGACCAGTTACCTGCGCCTCGCAGTGTATGATAGGTCTCTTTAATCGACTTGTTCGGTCCTACGAGACATCGGACGTGTACAGCTCGGTAACAGCTGGTGATAAATTGGCCTTCTGGGTTAATGGACTGTATACCGGGAGGTTTCCCGAACGGTGAACTCCGCTGGACGCGACGACGGGAGGATCGCTCGAAAGCGAGGACATGCTCCTGCTCGTTTTCCGAATCTTTCCGAATAGAGTCTATCGATTGAAAATGGAGTCTTTGGAAATGAGACTCTTCTCTCATTTAAATTTTAGATTATTGCGAAAACCTTGCAATATCGATGGAATATTTTAATCTAGTTATCTGACAAAACGTTCGAGATGAAGACAGCATTGAATAGATGATTCGGAACAGACGTTGAATTTAATTTTACTAATAAGAAAATTATCACACAATGTGAAATATATTGTTATAATATCGATTGAATTTGATCTCTCGAAAGACTAACCGCCACTTCGCGCGATCCTCTACATGGTTCAAACTAAATCCCCCCTCCTGCCGTCGCTTCCCATGGAATTCGAGGACCAGGATCTGGACATACGAGTCAGTGTCTGAAGATGCGTGGTCGCTGCTGAACCGGGGACGAGTGTGACATTGAAATCAAAGTAAGAGAAACGACCGAAGAGAACATAAAGAACAACCAAAAGGAAAACGAAGACACTCGGAGCAAGTGAAGTATTCACTTAAACGGGAAGAAGGTGCTGCAACTTGACAAAAGGAGCGACGGGGTTAATGACGAAAACGTCTCTTTTCGAAAAGAGTGTTCAGATCTTTTCACAATTTTTCGAAAAGACGGAAAGGGTGAGGAGGAAATGAGGGATGGAGAGAGTCAAACGTGCGGTCGCCCCGTGCAGAGTGTGTTTTCTGTCGCTAAAAACACACACACATTCAGTGGACGTCTAATGTTGTCTCGCTCAACTTCTATATCGATTGATCTGTTTCGGTGGCAGCCAGCATGCGACACGCAATTTTGCACGTGTGTAAGTGTGTGTGTGTGTGTGTGTGTGTGTGTGAGAAGAAGTGAGAGAATACCCTGTGCGCGAGCGCGTGTGTGTATATGAGTGTCTATGTACGTGTGTATAGACGTATATATACATACACCGTATCGGTCGTTGCTCTCGAACGGGGAGGGCACGAGCTGATCAATTTGCGTTACGTAATATAGCAAACAGACATTGCTAATCAATCAATTAATATCCAGGAACCAGAATGACCAATTCTGCGGCTTCAAGATAAAATGGAACGTCGCACAATCGGATGATTTTCTTTTACCCGTAAGCCACATGAAACAGTCGCAATCCAATGACGAAACACGAAGATGAATTTAATTTGAAAAATTGTGTGCCATTGATCAAAGGTTCTCATCGAAATTTCCGCTCTTACTGAAGATATTATCTTCGTGGCGATTTAACAAATCAACAATGAAAATTTTCAACAACGAAACATCGTCTCCCCGTTCGCACGAGCGTATCCGACAACGTGCGCATCGTGTCTCACTCGGCAAGTGCTCTCAAGACCTGGTGCAGTGCGTGTGCAAGTTGATTCGAACATTCCGTGTTTCTTATTTTTCTCAGGCAACAAGTCCGACCACATCATATCGTAATCGGCGCGTGCGTGTACGCACACGCGCATATGTGTATATGTGTATTCGTCTATTTCTAATTCAGCGAGTCCGAACAGGGTGGTCTCGTTCGACAGAGGCGAGGGTGGAAATCTATCTCGTGCGTTCAAACTGTACAGATCGGGGATCGAGAGGCAAACGAAGGGACCGGAGGGGCCTTCAGGTTCAAGACGAAAGCGTGCGCGAATCCGGCTAAAATTCTCTGTCATAGATTCGCCACTGTTCTAGCAACGGCGGCTGAATTTGGATTCGGATGATGAATCGATTATTTGTAGAACAACGGAGAAAATTTGATGCTAATTCCCTCTTTCAAGACATAAACGTTTTATCTTTGAAGAAAAGTTAATAAGATAAATCGAGGCGAAGTGAGTCTGCAAGCAAATCTCTGATTCAGAACTCAACATCCAAATCCATTCATCCGTCGTTATCGGTCGAGTTAGATAGACTGGAAGCGATGGAAAAATGGAAGAACGCGATAAATTTCCAGCTATAAAATTGCCTGTTACCGTGAAATCGAGAAGAACTGTCACTCAATACTCGCGTAAAATTATTTAAAAAATTACGATGAGCATTAAGCGAACATTCAAGAGTTGTTCCGCAATTTCGCGATAGCTGCAAATTTTATTTTATTCACCGTAAACTTATCTTACATTGTTCCATTCGTCCTGAAAATTTAGGTCTCGACACCGCTCTACTTGATTTCACATAGACGCAAGATGTTCTGTAAAGTCGATCTTTGCGTTCCGAAAGAAATATCGAGAGAAAGGGGAAGCTCGAGAGAGAAAGAGATCAAACGTCAATTTAAAAAAAAAAAAGAAAAAGAGGTGCTTCGGAACAACAAATGGACTCGCGTGCAGAGTTCATAGACGCCGAGAAGTCGCAATCCTTCCGGCATCTTCTCCTCGAAAATCTCGATTGTATCAAGCGGATGAAAGAAGTGCTAGGCGCCTTCGCCCTGCTACCAGTTAAAACATGGTATTAGCAAGGCGCAAGAGTCGAACGCACGTCGTGTAAATATGTGTTATGTGTGTGTCTGTGGAGGTCACATCGATGTTCGAACGTTCCCTTCACACGTTCTCGAGTATGTCTACTTCGAAAACGAGGACACAGCGGCAGCCATGCAATTAGTCGAACGAGGGAATCAGATAGACACCGGTTTTAGGATAAAAAATAAACGTGAGAGGAACAAGAACGCACATCTAAAAATAGACGGTAAAATTAAAGCGAATTGAAAAGAGAAAGAAACGATTTTCCCTTACGTAATCGACAACACACACGCGCTCTCTTAAATTAGTCAAATGTCAAGTATCCACGCTATGGAAATTGCTAATTAAATCGCACGTATGTACAAAATTCGCAGAAAGCTGCTACTTTATTCTATCAAATTTTTATCTTCGACGTCTCTCTGGCCATTTATCGTAACTAGAATTAATCGATTTAATTCATTGATAAACACAAAATGCTGAATTCTGTAAAAGTTTGTCCGATATCTCGAGAACCAACGAAAGTACTAATCACATTTACAAAATTAATTCATCGATGACACATCGAGGTACTAATTAAGTTGAATTCACGAAAGGAGGGCAATGACTGAATCAAGACCATGGAATATAGAAGTCGTCGAGAGACGAGAACGAAACAACAATTATCAAAAATCAGGATAACAAAGAAACGAGCATAAGACAGATGGTATGTCGCTAAAAAGGGAGGAGATCTTGCTGGGTAATATTCGGGAGAGCGGGGCAAGATAATTCGACATAGCTGTGTACACGTATTGATAAGTACAAGGATGACAGTTATACAGAGAAAACGATCAAAAAAAATCAGCAGGCAAGAACAACAATGTCCTCGTATAATAACGTGATATATATATGATACAGTAATTCGGTATATATTACGTACGCTGCTTGGACGCGACATATTCTCATTTACGACCTCGCGTATACGCTAACAAGAAACGAGACTGTTTGTCGATTGGTTAAAGTTGCCAAAAAAGGTCTCTAACGGATCTTACGCCAAAAAATGCGCCGGCTATCAAAAAGATTGGGGATCGCAAAACGCAAAAATAAACGGATGGGACACGGCAGCTCCAAAAATAAGACATAAATGTCAAATACCGTTTTTCAAATCGAAATATACTCGAGAAAATATTTTGCCTGTTGTTACATCAACTCTTTTGTATCATATACTTTTCTTAAAATACAATAATTTGCATTTATGTGCTTTTTAGAACTGTAGTGTTACAAGTCGAAAGCAGTTGGAGGCAACTCGAAGATTCGCAAGAATATTCCCGAGTCGAAATTTGGATTTTACATTAAACCTACAGACGACTTAATAGGCAAATGGAGAGAATCCCGAAATATGACACTATACAGGCTATCAGGTCCTACCATTGATATTTGATGCTACAAATATCTACTAACTGCTGTTTTCTTCACGTTGAGATGCTTAAAGAAGAACCTATTTAAGAATTATTTAATTATCCGATTATCTCGATAATCTACTTGAATCTAATCTTTATTCTTAATTTTAATAATAAATATATTAATTATATGATTTATTTAGATATATTTAGAATAACTGTAGATAGAGTAGATACGCGTGATGAGCAGAAATTAATAATTAATAATATAGATAAATCATAGGATTAATGGGTAAATTAAGCAACAAACTTTCTTTCTTCGTAATCTCTTTGTCGTTATTTCTGTTTTCATTGGCGTTGAAAATTTTAATGGGATTTGAAGATTCAAAGAAGGTGAGGAGGAAAGAGTTGCAAAGGTAAAAAACAGCACTCGTGTGTATAGTAATGCTAAATATTAGTAAAGATTTAATTTGAGAGAATTTAGTACTGCAATAAAGATAAATAGAAGAAAAAAAAACGTTGACAAATTCAATACGGGATTTACGACTCGAGGAGCATTATTAGACGCACAAATCGGAGAAATATATGCTAGATTTTAAATTTCGACTCGAGTATCTCCTTATTCTCAATAAGTTCGTTTATTCGTTAGACTCGAAAACATTCCGTATAATAAATGATTTGACACACCTGGAAGTACATGATGTATCGTTGCTCATCTCCTGCGTCTTAGCCTGCCGACCCAGCATCATCCTGTTTTCGGCTGATCCGGATCCTCCATCATTACACTAACACTGACACTGGCACTGACACTCGCGTAGATACGACTCGATCAAAGAAACACGTGTTCACGAACGCGTCAGTGAAACAAATATTTTAAGAGTCGGAATAGAAGTAACAACTCATACACTGACGTACTCTGAGTCGCGATACAAAATACGGCACAAAATACGTAATGATTCAGTCACGGAATATTTATTACTACACGGCACATGAGAATACCGTAAAAGTCAGCGAGAAAAATAAAATATTTCCCAATCGCGAATCGTCACCGCTCACCGATCGATAACGCACATATAATTTTGGCAATCAGGAAATCATAAAAATGAACACTTTCCAAACGTTTCAACAAATTCCACCTTAAATTTATTAACATAATCTCTTGTCACTTTTGTTTAAAGGATTACTGTTATTGTACCGGATTCAAATTTAAATCTCTCTATTGGTTTACGATATTATTGAACACACGATTGCTATCTTTATCCTTTCTTCTTTTCACTTCTCATGGATCACCAAGTCCATAAAAATCGATATCGATAAAAACAGATATTAAATAGAGATTATGAAAAAAAAAGTTTGTTTTATTATATTTATCCATTAATCATTATTAATGGATAAATGAATATTAATTAATTATAAATTAATGGTGAAATTAGATTATTTAATATTTACTTATCGCAGTTACTTTCTATTTATAATTGAATTAATTATATAATTAACACATAGCTTATTAAAATCCAAAATAACGACTGAATGTAAATAGAGAATATTGAGATAATCGGATATTAAATAATACCGAATATTAATTTTTTCTAAAAATTCTTATATCACAGATCCTGGAGTCATTTTGGGAACTCTCAACAAATCCGTTTAAAATCTTAACAAAACGAAAACATAATAAATAACCGTTTGTAATATTAAATAGCCTGTGTAGTGTTTTATCTCAAAATTCTTCATTGATATTTCAAGTTCGCGGAAATCCGCACGATATAGAACGGAAGATTTTGGCTCGGTTTGTTTCGAGACGGTTTTGAAATGTTTTGCTTCGCAAAGGGAATTTCGCAATCTCGATTTGCACGTCTTTTTGCTTTCGACCGAGATACTTTCGTCACTCGCGTCTGCTAAATCGGAGCGAATCGGGGAAAAACATTGGCAGTAAGTCTGATTAGTAAATCTTTGTCAGAGAAACTAAAGTGCACGTGGGAGAGAAACCGAGACGACATCGTGACACTTACCTTCATCATCAGGAGTAACGTGTTCAGTACGATGAGAATCATGATAAAATACTCGAATGGTGTGGATACAACTATCCTCCAAATTTTGTACTTTATGCTATTCCGCTCCTTCGGCATATACCTCTCGAGCGGCCGAGCTTGTATTGTAAAATCTATACAAGATTTCTGAAAGAACACGAATACAGGCGGTATTATTAGTCGTGCAAATGGATAGTTTTATGCATCTTAGGTAAAAAATCTGCGATTCCTACGATTAAAGATATGCAGGACATTTTGCGTATATATTCACACGATGAAATGAAAATTTGAATGCACCGTGTAATTTACCCAATTTTCGCGGATTGCCTGCGAAAGGTGAAATAAATAATTGACACGAGCAAAAGGACAATTCACACGAGGCGTCACCTGATTCTTATCGATTTCACCGTCCTGCAGTTCAGCCTCTCCCTGCTCCTGGAACGTGATAATGATCAAGGCCACGAAGATGTTGACGAAGAAGAACGGAAAGACGATGAAGTAAACAATGTAGAAAATGGACATCTCGATGCGAAAGTTCTGGATGGGGCCCTTGTTCTCGTACGTGGCCGCCATCGAGTTCTGCAGGACCTGCGGCCAGCCCTCGCCGGTCTGAACAGCGAACAACGTCAGCATCGCTACCATCACGTTGTCGTAGTGAAAAGACTGCGATTGCCATTTCCGTTGCTGAAGCTCTGGTAGCATAGAATCTTCCTCGAAATAGAAGTATTGACCACTGTCGGGGGAAACATTTGTACCGTCATTTCATCAGACGCGCTATCCGGGATAACCGAACAGGGTGTACTCACTTGCATTCCTCCTTCGTATACTTGCTCTCGTCGGTGCAGAAGAAGAACTTGCCGTTGAACAGCTGCACCGCGATCACAGCGAATATGAATTGGAACAATATGTACACTATGAGAATGTTAATGACGTTCTTGAGACTGTTCACAACGCAGTCGAACACCGCCTTGAGCTTCGGCACGCGCTTTATCGTCTTTAGCGGCCTGAGCACCCGCAGTACCCTAAGCGACTTGATGGTCGAGAGGTTCTGGCCGGCCGAGCTGCCGGACATGTCGAACGCGAACGACACCATCGCGCATATCACGACCACCGCGTCCATAATGTTCCAGAACTCGCGCAGGTACGAGCCCGGGTGCAGTATGATGCCGAGATCGATGATCTTCAGCACCATCTCGATGGTGAAGACGCCGGTGAACGCGTAGTCGAAGTAATTGAGGATCTTGTTCCTCGGCGCAAGCTCCCAGACAGGGTCCTCGGCGGCTAACGCGATACTCGACAGCGATATCACTATCATTATGAAGAAGTCGAAGTACCGAAGGTTGACGACCCAGTGGGCGGCTCTTCTTATGCTGCAAACGCAAGCGCCCGTGGTAAAGTTATTTCTCGCGGCGCAGAGAGAAGAAAGATTTGAACGAACTTACGGATTCGTAGGGGACAGTATAAACATGGAGGAGTATGGCAGCATTGGTTTTGGTCCCGTGTCGTCGTCTTCATCCTGCTTCTTCTCTTCGGACACCTGCTTCTCACCTTTTCCGTCTTTGCTGAAAAAGACGAGACACGTTCTCTTCACCGTCGGCCTGCTCACTTATCCGCACTATTTTATGCTACCGAATTAATTACAATTAATTCAGTAGCATAGAATGATGAATTTGATTCAATTACGCCGATTCCATGAATTTAAGTCGGGCAAATTTAAATTGGATCTTCGTATTAAAAAATTTAAAAACATCGGCTTTACATAGCACAATTCCGATCACAATGTTTACGATTATATGGAGAAATTGAAGTCGAGCAAAAAGACGATCTCGACGTGAAGGCGACGAGGAGAAAGGGAGACTTACAAATTCTGGGTTGGACTTGGAGGGCAGATTTCCACCTTCGGCGCGCCACCGTCCCCGGGCTTCTGCAGCGACTCGATCTCCTTCTCGAGCTCCTGTATCTGCTTCTCCTTGTCCTCCTCCTGCTCCTCTTCCTCGGCGGCGCTCAGTTCCTGCGCGTTTGCGAGATTGTCGACGGCGATAGCCAAGAAGACGTTCAGCAGGGTGTAGTTGCCGAAGAGCACCAGCACGATGAAGTAGAGCGAGTAGGCCATGCCCTGCGACTCGACACCCTGGTACATCACTTCGTTCCAGTCTTCTCCAGTCAGGACCTGTGCGATTAATTGCGAGTCAGTCGGATATCTTTGCAACGAACCACATCATTTGCTTCCGTTCAGCTTTATTTACTTGGAAGACAGTGAGTAGTGCGATGGGAAAGGTGTTGAAGTTGGTGGGCGGCGTGCCGCTTTCGAAGTTGAACTGGCCGCCGAAGAGCTGCATACCGAGCAGCGCGAATATGAGGATGAAGAGGAAGAGCAAGAAGAGAAGGGAGATGATGCTGCGCATCGAGCTGAGCAGCGATATCACGAGGTTCCTCAGGCTCTTCCAGTATTTGGTGACCTTAAAAATTCTCAGGAGTCTAAGGGCACGTAGGACGGAGAGGCCGAAAGAGCCGGACTTCAACGCGGTCCAGATCACCTCGAAGATCGAGCCTAAGATGACGATGCAGTCGAAGCGATTGAAGCTCGATTCGAAGTATGTGCGAGGACCGAGCGCGTACATCTTGATGAACATCTCCATCATGAAGAGGGCCAGGAACACAAACTCTGCGTAGACTGTAAACAGAACGGACAAAGTTCGACGTAGAGAGAAATTCGTTCGTCGACTCGGCTTCCTCAGAAATATTCACGTTTAGATACGTTCCATTTTTCTTTGCTCAACAATTCAAACATTATCAACAACGAACTATGAATAAATATTTATCGCAGAATTCCACAAGAAAATCTCGTCATATGATTGACAGATATTTGTGTCACTTAAAAATTAAATCAGTTTCCTCCCTTATTCAATTTGCCGAAAAGAGATTCAATAAACTTGACCTTGACATATATTCAATTTTAATAAATTCAGTCCCGAAGGGAAATTACGTTTCGTAGAGACGTTACAGCGTTATTTATCATTGCTATTTCATCTTAGCGTGTTCGAAAAAAAAAAAGAAAGGAGGAGTACTCACAGAGGAAGTCGGTGAGCCACTTCGGCTGATCGTAATGCTCAACGGCCACGCAGACAGTGTTGAAGAACACAAGGACGATGACGAACCAATAGAATTGCTGCGATTTGACGGAGTTCCGTATCCAGAACCTGAATTGCTTCTCGGCTCGCCAGAATTGCAGGCAGGTGCCCTGCTTCTTCACCTTCGACTTGAAGTAGGAGGTTCTCGAGAACCCTATAAAGTAGGAACGTGCATCGTCAGAAGCGCGGGACACAAATCGGTAGCACGACGCGAGCCAGTCGATCGATTAATTGCGAACGGCATCGTCATCACTCTTACATCGACGTGAATCATCACCAACACTTTCCGTTGGACTTGCCAATACTTTCAGTACTATACCTTCGTTCGGTCTCAAAGCTAAGCTACTCTCGCGGCTACGAACTGAAAAATCTAGACTCGCGCGATTCAGAAAAAATACGACGGTCTCTACGTTCGGTTTAAGATCTTCCCGAGTCCGAATAATGTCTAGCGATGTTCTCGCCGGAAGTTCTCGTCGGGAAGAAATGGATATCGCGCGATCGGAAATTGAACGGTTCTAGATATCGACACCCCCCGATCGTTTTATGCGCCGGCTGGAAGAGCCGGAAAATCATTTTCCCCTTTCCGCTCAACGGGAGTTGTAAGAGATAGAGATGTAGATACCAAAATTCTATGCTAAGTTATTCTACGTTCTAAGCGGATACAACTATGTGTGTATATGGCGATATGTATGTATATTATGGCTACTCGACAGCCAGTAACGGTCTGTCCGGTAAACTCTATGGGAATGGACTCACAGTACCACTACTCGGGGGAAGAGGGCGGGAGGCTAAATCCTCAATCGACAATACTAAATATACTCTACGATTCGGTCAGTTCGTTTTCACTAGCTAAGATTAAATCGATAAAAACATTAATCAGTACCCCACCACCACATGGTACGCCTAAGTCATATAGACATACTTCAGCCGAGAACACTCGCGCTTAAATGCAATGAAAGGGGAAATCAAAAGCTACGATTATTACTTCATATCGTCGAGGAAAAAGAAAAGTACATAAAAAATCTGGAACATTTTTAAGTGTTCTACTTATAAAAAATATAAACTCACGCACAGAGAAAAAGTTAGCCGTAGGAGCTAAAATCTAGCCGTGGCAGTTAAATTAGGGACAGCTAATGTCCTTGCTATCGCAAAGAAATTTATCAGCTGTAGCAGCATTAGCTGTTAGAGGTAAAACGCATTTATTGCAACTTTATTGTTCTTCCTAACTTTGATTCGAACAGCTAATAAATTCAGCTGCGGTAGCAACGACATTAGCTCTCCTATTTTAGTTTCTATGGCTAATTTTTCCTTCGAGTGCAGAAATCTAACAGGAGATCAGAGACGTGAGCAGTTTGAAGTAATCTCATCGGAAATTTTAATCGCGCGAGCGTTCTCGACCGCAAAGAAAATATAATATTCATATATCGTCACACCAGCCACAATAGAAGCAATACCTAGAAAACGAAAAACGAATTAGCACTCGAGCTCTCCGATCTGTCTGTCTCGCGATAATGCCCGCGCGTGATACTCGAGTTGATACATGTCAGCCACAAGTCAGCAGCAAGTCGTTTCTTAGTTATAAGTTGCAGACAGTGCATATAATAGTTACATCTTCTACCACGCACGAGTAATCACAACACGTAATCCACCGGCCCTTACTTTACCGTCAGTCTTTATCATCGCACAGCCGACTCTCTCTATCATGCTTTCTGCGCGCTCACAAATCGCGACTTTAATGCTCATACTGCGATAAATAATAATCTAGCTACGTGGAGACGATTACATTTCGTCTGAGTGTGTAAAGTATATTAACTTCGCGACGAACGATAATTGTGTGTGTGTGTGTGTGTGTGTGTGTGTGTGTGTGTGTGCGTGCGTGCGTGCGTGCGTGCACACATGTGTATTAACGCGCTTAAGATCACGTAGATATTAAACGAATGGTATTAACAAGCACTTCAACTCATTACATCTATTCTCGCGCGAGAGATATTTCGTTTTTTTCACTGTTAATTTCTTTCTAAAGTTTACATCGGCACGAATGTCGACCGAGCCGAAAAATGGCGAATATCCGAGTATCTTTAAGAATTAATTTTCGATTAATCATCTTTGGAGCTAAAGGTAGCAAACGAGGTAAAAGTTAAGCGCTTCATCATGAGAGTTAAATCTTCACTTCATCTTAAAATCAAGCGCGATAAACGTGTGACTAATTGATACAGCTTTGTACCGTACACGAAATACGCGTGAAATCATTTATTTGCCAAGCGACAATTCGCGTTTCTCTAGCCATGTAGATGTGGTACGCGTGATATTATTTGTATACGTGTGTGTTACCAACGAAAAGAAGTAGAAAATCTCTCACAAATAAAAAGATACGAAAGAAAGGAGGAAAACGAACAAAAAGAAACGATTATACAAGATTACGAGTACAGCCTTGTGAGATTACGTTGCTCATTGCGATAAGTCGTGGCATTCACGGTCGTAGTTACCTTTGAGCTTTTTCTTAGGCACTGAAACAAGAGGAGCATCTGATAGCGTGTGTTTAGAATGTTCATCGTCAGATTTGTTGGGGGAGGGAGGGCTTTGAAAGAGCGTCGCTCTTTTTTCTTTTCTCTTCGACGCGAGGGAGAGAAATCGTCAGGCATAAATTGATGTCGAGCGTCAACAATACGTCGGCGAAATGTGAATAAACGCTAACGTGCCAATAAATATATAGAGAAAAATTTCAGAACGAGAGAAAAGGCGGGCCAAAGTATCGCGCCAACAATTTCCTTCGTAATGTCAAGCGATCCTTGGGAAATACACAATGCGCGATTTTCATCTCGACGGACATGCGAGGAACTCGCTTCTGCTCGTCTCGCTCTTCGCGGCTCGCAGAAATTTTATGTTCTCGTCTCTACGATTACAAATCACGATTACGTCTCACGAACCGTTTTATACCATCATTAGGAAATTGTTGGCTGCTAACATAGGTTTCTGACTACTGAGAATCGTGAAATCCCTCACTACTTGAACTTCGTTTCGACTTCACAACACGAATTCGTTCGAACACTTTGAGAAGAGAAAGAGAGAGGAGGAAGAGAAAGAGAGAGAGAGAGAGAGAGATGTCGTCAACTTTGAATGTAAAGAAGTGAACGAGAAGAGAATATACAGTGGGCCCACCGAGTAGGCGAAATACAACTCACCATCGTCCTGATCTTCCTCGCCCTCCTCCTCTTCCGTGTCGGTGCTCTTGCTCTTGCCGAGATTCTTCAGCTTCTTCTTTTTGGCCGCCGCTCTTCTTCTTACTGCGCAACATACGCACACATATACATGTACACGCATATAGATATACACACACAGTGAGAGGGAGAGAGAGGCGGATCACAAGTAGTGGCAAAGTTTCTGCATCTGATTAATTAAAAGATTACGAAACGCGAACATCTTCCGAATACGACCGATGTGTCTTTCGCGAATAAGGAGAAAGAAGAAGAAGGAAAAGATCCGGACGCGTCAAAAAGAAGGACGAGAGAGAGAGCGCGCGCGACGGAACACCCTGTATAAATATGCACGAGAGCGTTTCGGAGAGATGCGGCTCTCTCCTCTCGCAAAACTTTTATCGACTTTACGGAAATGAATATTCATGCGAGGCCGATATACATTTCGTTATATGGACCTTCTAATATGTGCATTTTCTCCTCTTCCGTGGTCCTTTCTTCGGCGAGTATCACCTCCTCTGAAAAAAAAGGTAAACGGGTATGCGTTAACAATAACTGGCACGGCGGACTCGTGGATCTAGCTTACGCAACAAGCTGCAACTCGTGCAAGTGCGCGCTCTTGTTCGCGAAACAGACCAATTAAAATTGATCGGACGGGCATCCGTGTGCTCGCGAGATTTCCAATATTCGAGTCGCAGAGCGAAAAAAAAAGCAAAGGACAGAAAGAGTCTTTTTCTTTGCGAGAAACACGCCGAAAAAAAGGCGGTAATTTCGCGAAATGAGGGAATTTTGGTATGTATTTTTCTTTCATTCCTTTTCTTGCGAAACGAATCCCCGTCGCGACTTCTTTTTAATTCGCATATTTCCTCGCTAGGTCGAATCCTACGACGATCGGTCTAACCTGCTTTGCAGATCCAATTCAGGTAACAATTCAATTCGCGCTCGAGCTGCTGCTGTCTTCGCAACTTCAGGAAGGACTGCCGGTTCTCCACTTTCTCTCTCTCCTTCGCAAACTCTCTACACAAGCGTGATACAGGTGACATGGAAGCTTACTCGGCAGTACTTTCATAAGGGCTAAGTTTAGCGTGGGACTTTCTGGCGTTAGTAGATATCCTGGCAATACCGGCGTGCTTAATAAGCTTGCCGTACTTATGTGCTTAACGGGAATAGCATCGGATACTTCTTAGAAAGGTCGGTCTCTCTCTTTCTAGCGTAATACTCGTCTCGCGAATTTCTTCGACCTAGCTCGCATTAAAACCAACTGCACGCGGGTTTACGGCCGATTTTTAATCGTCAACTACTTCCCTGGCATTTCTCCCTTTCTAGCAAAAATCAACCATCGCCAGCAAAATTGACCATTATTTGGATAAATTTCTATTCAGTAAGTTGCACCAATATTCAAGACGTTCGAGAATTGGTAAACGCCGTCCGGGTTGATTTTTGCACCGACTCATTTTCGCTTCAGCTTTGGAAGCCAAGAAATGCGTCAAGAGGGTACAACTTATCACACGCTCGTATTCGAGGCAACGTTCACTAATGAGAGACCTGCTTGAGTGATCCACTTTAAGTAGGAACTGAACGCAGTCGTGAAGAGCTGCTTGCTCTTCGCTTTCCGATAAGCCGCCCGGCGTTCGACGCGCGTTCTTTGGTTCGAAAACTCCCTGACGAGGAAAGAAAGCGATTCTGTCAAGTGGTCGGTCACACGATCTCTCCTCCCGATCGATCTTCTCTCGCGGTTTCGCGCGTTATCGGGCACATAGTGATCGCCGGTACTCACCCGCTCAAGACACCGAGAACTAAGTTCAGCATGAAGAATGATCCAAGGACGATCAATGGTATAAAGTAAATCCAGTTGTACATGCTGCCAAGAGCGTCGTTCGTCTGCAAATTCGACCAGAATGAAGTGCCATGTGTGCATGTACGCCGCGATTACATACAGCTCTGAGCGGTAATATCAATTAATTAACGGCAAGAGGGCGATTATGCGAGACACAGAGAAACACTGGGCTGTATTATTTCCGCTGACGCTAAATGCGCGACGCCGAGTGCGGTCGTCCGAGGCCGGGAAGACGACCGTACTTGCGTACGAGAATACTTCGAAACCATCTAAAGTAACCTGAGAGAAAAAGGGGAAATTTTTCGAATCGGTTTGAAGGACCGCGAGTCGATTCGATATACCTATTATCACGGATACGCGAAATACACGATCGGAAAAAGAGGTAGGAGATCGGCCGTCGCGAGACTTTTCGAAACATGGCCCTTCTTGCCCCGACTTTTCTTCCAGGTTGCCTAACTACGATCAAATCGAGACGGTCGAAAAGTCGTCTCAAAGTCTCAATAAACAGTTAACAATAAGTGATGTCGTTACAGCCGGCGGAGCGACGATCGGAGGGCTTTTTCAAGGCTTCGCTGCTCTCTCTCTCTCTCTCTCTCTCTCTATCTATCTATCTATCTAACGATAGCCCTCCGCGATCCATCGGCCGAACGTTAACCCTTTCGTGATCAGCGAGACAAATACTTCACGGCAAAAAAATCTTTTCTTTTTAATAAGCTTCCGCACACACTTAGCGCGCATTCCAGTTCGGAAAAAGCAAGGAGATAGAGAGAGAAGACGAGATTTCGGCTCGGTCACAAAAGGGTTAAACACAATGAAAGGTAATACAATTAACATCAATATTGAAACATTGAAAAAAGAGGGCTGGTACTGACAGTGTTATACTGAGCAAGGTGAACATATACGTCAGTGTTAGCTGTTTCCGCAGGCATTCCTTCGTCTAAAGCCGAATCACGCCGGCGTACGAAGGGGGCGGGATGATACGAAACACACAGAGATCGCTCGGCGATTAATTGCGAAAGGAATAAACATTTAGGCCGGCAGGAGATACATATATATATATATATAT